>NC_039367.1:31537334-31625123 GCF_003573695.1 Papaver somniferum | reverse complement strand
CATGGCTCTAGGTGGTTCCAAGGGCCAATATAGAAGGTTAGACAACCCATATTCGGAAGTTCGGGTGTTATGCTTACTTCCGATTCTTTCAAGTTCAAAATTTGAAAAGTCTCAGTTTTTCCCAAATTCTGATTTTTCGGCCATCGTACATTCCGGACTTTACAAAAAAACATTATCCTCCGAATATTACCAGTTCAAAACAAACCATGCCATGGCTCTAGGTGGTTCCAAGGGCCAATATAGAAGTTTAGACAACCCATATTCGGAAGTTCGGGTGTTGTGTTTACTTCCGATTCTTTCAAGTTCAAAATTTGAAAAGTATCAGTTTTCCAAAATTCTGATTTTTGGGCCATCGTACTTTCGGGACTTTACAAAAAAACATTATCCTCCGAATATTAAAAGTTCAAAACAAAGCATGCCATGGCTCTAGGTGGTTCCAAGGGCCAATATAGAAGGTTAGACAACCCATATTCGGAAGTTCGGGTGTTGTGTTTACTTCCGATTATTTCAAGTTCAAAATTTGAAAAGTATCAGTTTTTACCAAATTCTGATTTTTGGGCCATCGTACATTCGGGACTTTACAAAAAAACATTATCCTCCGAATATTACCAGTTCAAAACAAACCATGCCATGGCTCTAGGTGGTTCCAAAGGCCAATATAGAAGGTTAGACAACCCATTTTGGAAGTTCGGGTGTTGTGTTTACTTCCGATTCTTTCAAGTTCAAAATTTGAAAAGTATCAGTTTTTCCCAAATTCTGATTTTTGGGCCATCGTACATTCGGGATTTACAAAAAAACATTATCCTCCGAATATTACAAGTTCAAAACAAACCATGCCATGGATTTAGGTGGTTCCAAGGGCCAATATAGAAGGTTAGACAACCCATATTCGGAAGTTCGTGTGTTGTGTTTACTTCCGATTCTTTCAAGTTCAAAATTTGAAAAGTATCAGTTTTCCCAAATTCTGATTTTTGGGCCATCGTACATTCGGGACTTTACAAAAAAAACATTATCCTCCGAATATTACAAGTTCAAAACAAACCATGCCATGGCTCTAAGTGGTTCCAAAGGCCAATATAGAAGGTTAGACAACCCATATTCGGAAGTTCGGGTGTTATGTTTACTTCCGATTCTTTCAAGTTCAAAATTTCAAAAGTATCAGTTTTCCCAAATTCTGATTTTTGGGCCATCGTACATTCGGGACTTTACAAAAAAACATTATCCTCCGAATATTACAAGTTCAAAACAAACCATACCATGGCTCTAGGTGGTTCCAAGGGCCAATATAGAAGTTTAGACAACCCATATTCGGAAGTTCGGGTGTTGTGTTTACTTCCGATTCTTTCAAGTTCAAAATTTGAAAAGTATCATTTTTTCCCAAATTCTGATTTTTGGGCCATCGTACATTCAGGACTTTACAAAAAAACATTATCCTCCGAATATTACCAGTTCAAAACAAACCATACCATGGCTCTAGGTGGTTCCAAGGGCCAATATAGAAAGTTGGACAACCCATATTCGGAAGTTCAGGTGTTGTGTTTACTTCCAATTCTTTCAAGTTCAAAATTTGAAAAGTATCAGTTTTCCCAAATTCTGATTTTTGGCCCATCGTACATTCGGGACTTTACAAAAAAACATTATCCTTCGAATATTACAAGTTCAAAACAAACCATGCCATGGCTCTAGGTGGTTCCAAGGGCCAATATAGAAGGTTAGACAACCCATATTCGGAAGTTCGGGTGTTGTGCTCACTTCCGATTCTTTCAAGTTCAAAATTTGAAAAGTATCAGTTTTCCCAAATTTTGATTTTTGGGTTATCGTACATTCGTGACTTTACAAAAAAACATTATCCTCCCAATATTACAAGTTCAAAACAAACCATGCCATGGTTCTAGGTGGTTCCAAGGGCCAAAATAAAAGTTTAGACAACCCATATTCAGAAGTTCGGGTGTTGTGTTTACTTCCGATTCTTTCAAGTTCAAAATTTGAAAAATATCAGTTTTCCCAAATTCTGATTTTTGGGCCATCGTACATTCGGGACTTTACAACAAAAAACATTATCCTCCGAATATTACAAGTTCAAAACAAACCATGCCATGGCTCTAAGTGGTTCCAAGGGCCAATATAGAAGGTTAGACAACCCATATTCGGAAGTTCGGGTGTTGTGTTTACTTCCGATTCTTTCAAGTTCAACATTTGAAAAGTATCAGTTTTTACCAAATTCTGATTTTTGGGCCATCGTACATTCGGGACTTTACAAAAAAACATTATCCTCCGAATATTACCAGTTCAAAACAAACCATGTCATAGCTCTAGGTGGTTCCAAGGGCCAATATAGAAGGTTAGACAACCCATATTCGGAAGTTCGGGTGTTGTGTTTACTTCCGATTCTTTCAAGTACAAAATTTGAAAAATATCAGTTTTCCTAAATTCTGATTTTTGGGCCATCGTACATTCGGGACTTTACAAAAAAAAATTATCCTCCGAATATTACAAGTTCAAAACAAACCATGCCATGGCTCTAGGTGGTTCCAAGGGCCAATATAGAAGTTTAGACAACCCATATTCGGAAGTTCGGGTGTTGTGTTTACTTCCGATTCTTTCAAGTTCAAAACTTGAAAAGTATCAGTTTTTCCCAAATTCTGATTTTTGGGCCACCGTACATTCGGGACTTTACAAAAAAACATTATCCTCCGAATATTACAAGTTCAAAACAAACCATGCCATGGATTTAGGTGGTTCCAAGGGACAATATATAAGGTTAGACAACCCATATTCGGAAGTTCGGGTGTTGTGTTTACTTCCGATTCTTTCAAGTTCAAAATTTGAAAAGTATCAGTTTTCCCAAATTCTGATTTTTGGTCCATCGTACATTCGGGACTTTACAAAAAAACATTATCATTCGAAAATTACAAGTTCAAAACAAACCATGCCATGGATTTAGGTGGTTCCAAGGGCCAATATAGAAGGTTAGACAACCCATATTCGGAAGTTCGGGTGTTGTGTTTACTTCCGATTCTTTCAAGTACAAAATTTGAAAAATATCAGTTTTCCTAAATTCTGATTTTTGGGCCATCGTACATTCGGGACTTTACAAAAAAAAATTATCCTCCGAATATTACAAGTTCAAAACAAACCATGCCATGGCTCTAGGTGGTTCCAAGGGCCAATATAGAAGTTTAGACAACCCATATTCGGAAGTTCGGGTGTTGTGTTTACTTCCGATTCTTTCAAGTTCAAAATTTGAAAAATATCAGGTTTTCCCAAATTCTGATTTTTGGGCCATCGTACATTCGGGACTTTAAAAAAAACATTATCCTCCGAATATTACAAGTTCAAAACAAACCATGCCATGACTTTAGGTGGTTTCAAGGGCAAATATAGAAGGTTAGACAACCCATATTCGGAAGTTCGGGTGTTGTGTTTACTTCCGATTCTTTCAACTACAAAATTTGAAAAATATCAGTTTTTCCCAAATTCTGATTTTTGGGCCATCGTACATTCGGGACTTTACAAAAAAACATTATCCTCCGAATATTACAAGTTCAAAACAAACCATGTCATGGATTTAGGTGGTTCCAAGGGCCAATATAGAAGGTTAGACAACCCATATTCGGAAGTTCGGGTGTTGTGTTTACTTCCGATTCTTTCAAGTTCAAAATTTGAAAAGTATCATTTTTTTCCCAAATTCTGATTTTTGGGCCATCGTACATTCAGGACTTTACAAAAAAACATTATCCTCCGAATATTACCAGTTCAAAACAAACCATACCATGGCTCTAGGTGGTTCCAAGGGCCAATATAGAAAGTTGGACAACCCATATTCGGAAGTTCAGGTGTTGTGTTTACTTCCAATTCTTTCAAGTTCAAAATTTGAAAAGTATCAGTTTTCCCAAATTCTGATTTTTGGGCCATCGTACATTCGGGACTTTACAAAAAAAACATTATCCTCCGAATATTACAAGTTCAAAACAAACCATGTCATGGCTCTAAGTGGTTCCAAAAGCCAATATAGAAGGTTAGACAACCCATATTCGGAAGTTCGGGTGTTATGTTTACTTCCGATTCTTTCAAGTTCAAAATTTCAAAAGTATCAGTTTTCCCAAATTCTGATTTTTGGGCCATCGTACATTCGGGACTTTACAAAAAAACATTATCCTCCGAATATTACAAGTTCAAAACAAACCATACCATGGCTCTAGGTGGTTCCAAGGGCCAATATAGAAGTTTAGACAACCCATATTCGGAAGTTCGGGTGTTGTGTTTACTTCCGATTCTTTCAAGTTCAAAATTTGAAAAGTATCATTTTTTCCCAAATTCTGATTTTTGGGCCATCGTACATTCAGGACTTTACAAAAAAACATTATCCTCCGAATATTACCAGTTCAAAACAAACCATACCATGGCTCTAGGTGGTTCCAAGGGCCAATATAGAAAGTTGGACAACCCATATTCGGAAGTTCAGGTGTTGTGTTTACTTCCAATTCTTTCAAGTTCAAAATTTGAAAAGTATCAGTTTTCCCAAATTCTGATTTTTGGGCCATCGTACATTCGGGACTTTACAACAAAAAACATTATCCTCCGAATATTACAAGTTCAAAACAAACCATGCCATGGCTCTAAGTGGTTCCAAGGGCCAATATAGAAGGTTAGACAACCCATATTCGGAAGTTCGGGTGTTGTGTTTACTTCCGATTCTTTCAAGTTCAACATTTGAAAAGTATCAGTTTTTACCAAATTCTGATTTTTGGGCCATCGTACATTCGGGACTTTACAAAAAAACATTATCCTCCGAATATTACCAGTTCAAAACAAACCATGTCATGGCTCTAGGTGGTTCCAAGGGCCAATATAGAAGGTTAGACAACCCATATTCGGAAGTTCGGGTGTTGTGTTTACTTCCGATTCTTTCAAGTACAAAATTTGAAAAATATCAGTTTTCCTAAATTCTGATTTTTGGGCCATCGTACATTCGGGACTTTACAAAAAAAAATTATCCTCCGAATATTACAAGTTCAAAACAAACCATGCCATGGCTCTAGGTGGTTCCAAGGGCCAATATAGAAGTTTAGACAACCCATATTCGGAAGTTCGGGTGTTGTGTTTACTTCCGATTCTTTCAAGTTCAAAATTTGAAAAATATCAGGTTTTCCCAAATTCTGATTTTTGGGCCATCGTACATTCGGGACTTTAAAAAAAACATTATCCTCCGAATATTACAAGTTCAAAACAAACCATGCCATGACTTTAGGTGGTTTCAAGGGCAAATATAGAAGGTTAGACAACCCATATTCGGAAGTTCGGGTGTTGTGTTTACTTCCGATTCTTTCAACTACAAAATTTGAAAAATATCAGTTTTTCCCAAATTCTGATTTTTGGGCCATCGTACATTCGGGACTTTACAAAAAAAAATTATCCTCCGAATATTACAAGTTCAAAACAAACCATGCCATGGCTCTAGGTGGTTCCAAGGGCCAATATAGAAGTTTAGACAACCCATATTCGGAAGTTCGGGTGTTGTGTTTACTTCCGATTCTTTCAAGTTCAAAATTTGAAAAATATCAGGTTTTCCCAAATTCTGATTTTTGGGCCATCGTACATTCGGGACTTTAAAAAAAACATTATCCTCCGAATATTACAAGTTCAAAACAAACCATGCCATGGATTTAGGTGGTTCCAAGGGCCAATATAGAAGGTTAGACAACCCATATTCGGAAGTTCGGGTGTTGTGTTTACTTCCGATTCTTTCAAGTACAAAATTTGAAAAATATCAGTTTTCCTAAATTCTGATTTTTGGGCCATCGTACATTCGGGACTTTACAAAAAAAAATTATCCTCCGAATATTACAAGTTCAAAACAAACCATGCCATGGCTCTAGGTGGTTCCAAGGGCCAATATAGAAGTTTAGACAACCCATATTCGGAAGTTCGGGTGTTGTGTTTACTTCCGATTCTTTCAAGTTCAAAACTTGAAAAGTATCAGTTTTTCCCAAATTCTGATTTTTGGGCCACCGTACATTCGGGACTTTACAAAAAAACATTATCCTCCGAATATTACAAGTTCAAAACAAACCATGCCATGGATTTAGGTGGTTCCAAGGGCCAATATATAAGGTTAGACAACCCATATTCGGAAGTTCGGGTGTTGTGTTTACTTCCGATTCTTTCAAGTTCAAAATTTGAAAAGTATCAGTTTTCCCAAATTCTGATTTTTGGTCCATCGTACATTCGGGACTTTACAAAAAAACATTATCATTCGAAAATTACAAGTTCAAAACAAACCATGCCATGGATTTAGGTGGTTCCAAGGGCCAATATAGAAGGTTAGACAACCCATATTCGGAAGTTCGGGTGTTGTGTTTACTTCCGATTCTTTCAAGTACAAAATTTGAAAAATATCAGTTTTCCTAAATTCTGATTTTTGGGCCATCGTACATTCGGGACTTTACAAAAAAAAATTATCCTCCGAATATTACAAGTTCAAAACAAACCATGCCATGGCTCTAGGTGGTTCCAAGGGCCAATATAGAAGTTTAGACAACCCATATTCGGAAGTTCGGGTGTTGTGTTTACTTCCGATTCTTTCAAGTTCAAAATTTGAAAAATATCAGGTTTTCCCAAATTCTGATTTTTGGGCCATCGTACATTCGGGACTTTAAAAAAAACATTATCCTCCGAATATTACAAGTTCAAAACAAACCATGCCATGACTTTAGGTGGTTTCAAGGGCAAATATAGAAGGTTAGACAACCCATATTCGGAAGTTCGGGTGTTGTGTTTACTTCCGATTCTTTCAACTACAAAATTTGAAAAATATCAGTTTTTCCCAAATTCTGATTTTTGGGCCATCGTACATTCGGGACTTTACAAAAAAACATTATCCTCCGAATATTACAAGTTCAAAACAAACCATGTCATGGATTTAGGTGGTTCCAAGGGCCAATATAGAAGGTTAGACAACCCATATTCGGAAGTTCGGGTGTTGTGTTTACTTCCGATTCTTTCAAGTACAAAATTTGAAAAATATTAATTTTTCCCAAATTATGATTTTTGGGCCATGTACATTCGGGTCTTTACAAAAAAACATTATCATCCGAATATTACAAGTTCAAAACAAACCATGCCATGACCCTAGGTGGTTCCAAGGGCCAATATAGAAGGTTAGACAACCCATATTCGGAAGTTCGGGTGTTGTGTTTACTTCCGATTCTTTCAAGTTCAAAATTTGAAAAGTATCAGTTTTCCCAAATTCTGATTTTTGGTCCATCGTACATTCTGGACTTTACAAAAAAACATTATCATTCGAAAATTACAAGTTCAAAACAAACCATGCCATGGATTTAGGTGGTTCCAAGGGCCAATATAGAAGGTTAGACAACCCATATTCGGAAGTTCGGGTGTTGTGTTTACTTCCGATTCTTTCAAGTACAAAATTTGAAAAATATCAGTTTTCCTAAATTCTGATTTTTGGGCCATCGTACATTCGGGACTTTACAAAAAAAAATTATCCTCCGAATATTACAAGTTCAAAACAAACCATGCCATGGCTCTAGGTGGTTCCAAGGGCCAATATAGAAGGTTAGACAACCCATATTCGGAAGTTCGGGTAACTAAGTTAACTTCCGATTATTTCAAGTTCAAAATTTGAAAAGTATCAGTTTTTCCCAAATTCTGATTTTTGGGCCATCGTACATTCGGGACTTTACAAAAAAAAATTATCCTCCGAATATTACAAGTTCAAAACAAACCATGCCATGGCTCTAGGTGGTTCCAAGGGCCAATATAGAAGTTTAGACAACCCATATTCGGAAGTTCGGGTGTTGTGTTTACTTCCGATTCTTTCAAGTTCAAAATTTGAAAAATATCAGGTTTTCCCAAATTCTGATTTTTGGGCCATCGTACATTCGGGACTTTAAAAAAAACATTATCCTCCGAATATTACAAGTTCAAAACAAACCATGCCATGGATTTAGGTGGTTCCAAGGGCCAATATAGAAGGTTAGACAACCCATATTCGGAAGTTCGGGTGTTGTGTTTACTTCCGATTCTTTCAAGTACAAAATTTGAAAAATATCAGTTTTCCTAAATTCTGATTTTTGGGCCATCGTACATTCGGGACTTTACAAAAAAAAATTATCCTCCGAATATTACAAGTTCAAAACAAACCATGCCATGGCTCTAGGTGGTTCCAAGGGCCAATATAGAAGTTTAGACAACCCATATTCGGAAGTTCGGGTGTTGTGTTTACTTCCGATTCTTTCAAGTTCAAAACTTGAAAAGTATCAGTTTTTCCCAAATTCTGATTTTTGGGCCACCGTACATTCGGGACTTTACAAAAAAACATTATCCTCCGAATATTACAAGTTCAAAACAAACCATGCCATGGATTTAGGTGGTTCCAAGGGACAATATATAAGGTTAGACAACCCATATTCGGAAGTTCGGGTGTTGTGTTTACTTCCGATTCTTTCAAGTTCAAAATTTGAAAAGTATCAGTTTTCCCAAATTCTGATTTTTGGTCCATCGTACATTCGGGACTTTACAAAAAAACATTATCATTCGAAAATTACAAGTTCAAAACAAACCATGCCATGGATTTAGGTGGTTCCAAGGGCCAATATAGAAGGTTAGACAACCCATATTCGGAAGTTCGGGTGTTGTGTTTACTTCCGATTCTTTCAAGTACAAAATTTGAAAAATATCAGTTTTCCTAAATTCTGATTTTTGGGTCATCGTACATTCGGGACTTTACAAAAAAAAATTATCCTCCGAATATTACAAGTTCAAAACAAACCATGCCATGGCTCTAGGTGGTTCCAAGGGCCAATATAGAAGTTTAGACAACCCATATTCGGAAGTTCGGGTGTTGTGTTTACTTCCGATTCTTTCAAGTTCAAAATTTGAAAAATATCAGGTTTTCCCAAATTCTGATTTTTGGGCCATCGTACATTCGGGACTTTAAAAAAAACATAATCCTCCGAATATTACAAGTTCAAAACAAACCATGCCATGACTTTAGGTGGTTTCAAGGGCAAATATAGAAGGTTAGACAACCCATATTCGGAAGTTCGGGTGTTGTGTTTACTTCCGATTCTTTCAACTACAAAATTTGAAAAATATCAGTTTTTCCCAAATTCTGATTTTTGGGCCATCGTACATTCGGGACTTTACAAAAAAACATTATCCTCCGAATATTACAAGTTCAAAACAAACCATGTCATGGATTTAGGTGGTTCCAAGGGCCAATATAGAAGGTTAGACAACCCATATTCGGAAGTTCGGGTGTTGTGTTTACTTCCGATTCTTTCAAGTACAAAATTTGAAAAATATTAATTTTTCCCAAATTATGATTTTTGGGCCATGTACATTCGGGTCTTTACAAAAAAACATTATCATCCGAATATTACAAGTTCAAAACAAACCATGCCATGACCCTAGGTGGTTCCAAGGGCCAATATAGAAGGTTAGACAACCCATATTCGGAAGTTCGGGTGTTGTGTTTACTTCCGATTCTTTCAAGTTCAAAATTTGAAAAGTATCAGTTTTCCCAAATTCTGATTTTTGGTCCATCGTACATTCTGGACTTTACAAAAAAACATTATCATTCGAAAATTACAAGTTCAAAACAAACCATGCCATGGATTTAGGTGGTTCCAAGGGCCAATATAGAAGGTTAGACAACCCATATTCGGAAGTTCGGGTGTTGTGTTTACTTCCGATTCTTTCAAGTACAAAATTTGAAAAATATCAGTTTTCCTAAATTCTGATTTTTGGGCCATCGTACATTCGGGACTTTACAAAAAAAAATTATCCTCCGAATATTACAAGTTCAAAACAAACCATGCCATGGCTCTAGGTGGTTCCAAGGGCCAATATAGAAGTTTAGACAACCCATATTCGGAAGTTCGGGTGTTGTGTTTACTTCCGATTCTTTCAAGTTCAAAATTTGAAAAATATCAGGTTTTCCCAAATTCTGATTTTTGGGCCATCGTACATTCGGGACTTTAAAAAAAACATTATCCTCCGAATATTACAAGTTCAAAACAAACCATGCCATGACTTTAGGTGGTTTCAAGGGCAAATATAGAAGGTTAGACAACCCATATTCGGAAGTTCGGGTGTTGTGTTTACTTCCGATTCTTTCAAGTACAAAATTTGAAAAATATCAGTTTTCCTAAATTCTGATTTTTGGGCCATCGTACATTCGGGACTTTACAAAAAAAAATTATCCTCCGAATATTACAAGTTCAAAACAAACCATGCCATGGCTCTAGGTGGTTCCAAGGGCCAATATAGAAGTTTAGACAACCCATATTCGGAAGTTCGGGTGTTGTGTTTACTTCCGATTCTTTCAAGTTCAAAATTTGAAAAATATCAGGTTTTCCCAAATTCTGATTTTTGGGCCATCGTACATTCGGGACTTTAAAAAAAACATTATCCTCCGAATATTACAAGTTCAAAACAAACCATGCCATGGATTTAGGTGGTTCCAAGGGCCAATATAGAAGGTTAGACAACCCATATTCGGAAGTTCGGGTGTTGTGTTTACTTCCGATTCTTTCAAGTACAAAATTTGAAAAATATCAGTTTTCCTAAATTCTGATTTTTGGGCCATCGTACATTCGGGACTTTACAAAAAAAAATTATCCTCCGAATATTACAAGTTCAAAACAAACCATGCCATGGCTCTAGGTGGTTCCAAGGGCCAATATAGAAGGTTAGACAACCCATATTCGGAAGTTTGGGTAACTAAGTTTACTTCCGACTATTGCAAGTTCAAAATTTCAAAAGTATCAGTTTTTCCCAAGTTCTGATTTTTGGGCCATCTTACATTCGTGACTTTACAAAAAAAAATTATCCTCAGAATATTACAAGTTCAAAACAAACCATGCCATGGCTCTAGGTGGTTCCAAGGGCCAATATAGAAGGTTAGACAACCCATATTCGGAAGTTTGGGTAACTAAGTTTACTTCCGACTATTGCAAGTTCAAAATTTGAAAAGTATCAGTTTTTCCCAAATTCTGATTTTTGGGCCATCGTACATTCGGGACTTTACAAAAAAAAATTATCCTCCGAATATTACAAGTTCAAAACAAACCATGCCATGGCTCTAGGTGGTTCCAAGGGCCAATATAGAAGTTTAGACAACCCATATTCGGAAGTTCGGGTGTTGTGTTTACTTCCGATTCTTTCAAGTTCAAAATTTGAAAAGTATCAGTTTTTCCCAAATTCTGATTTTTGGGCCATCGTACATTCGGGACTTTACAAAAAAACATTATCCTCCGAATATTACAAGTTCAAAACAAACCATGCCATGGCTCTAGGTGGTTCCAAGGGCCAATATAGAAGGTTAGACAACCCATATTCGGAAGTTTGGGTAACTAAGTTAACTGCCGATTATTTCAAGTTCAAAATTTGAAAAGTATCAGTTTTTCCCAAATTCTGATTTTTGGGCCATCGTACATTCGGGACTTTACAAAAAAACATTATCCTTCGAATATTACAAGTTCAAAACAAACCATGCCATGGCTCTAGGTGGTTACAAGGGCCAATATAGAAGGTTAGACAACCCATATTCGGAAGTTTGGGTAACTAAGTTAACTTCCGATTATTTCAAGTTCAAAATTTGAAATTTGAAAAGTATCAGTTTTTCCCAAATTCTGATTTTTGGGCCATCGTACATTCGGGACTTTACAAAAAAACATTATCCTCCGAATATTACAAGTTCAAAACAAACCATGCCATGGCTCTAGGTGGTTCCAAGGGCCAATATAGAAGGTTAGACAACCCATATTCGTAAGTTTGGTTAACTAAGTTAACTTCCGATTATTTCAAGTTTAAAATTTGAAAAGTATCAGTTTTTCCCAAATTCTGATTTTTGGGCCATCGTACATTCGGGACTTTACAAAAAAACATTATCCTCCGAATATTACAAGTTCAAAACAAACCATGCCATGGCTCTAGGTGGTTCCAAGGGCCAATATAGAAGGTTAGACAACCCATATTCGGAAGTTTGGGTAACTAAGTTAACTTCCGATTATTTCAAGTTCAAAATTTGAAAAGTATCAGTTTTTCCCAAATTCTGATTTTTGGGCCATCGTACATTCGGGACTTTACAAAAAAAAATTATCCTCCGAATATTACAAGTTCAAAACAAACCATGCCATGGCTCTAGGTGGTTCCAAGGGCCAATATAGAAGTTTAGACAACCCATATTCGGAAGTTCGGGTGTTGTGTTTACTTCCGATTCTTTCAAGTTCAAAATTTGAAAAATATCAGGTTTTCCCAAATTCTGATTTTTGGGCCATCGTACATTCGGGACTTTAAAAAAAACATTATCCTCCGAATATTACAAGTTCAAAACAAACCATGCCATGGATTTAGGTGGTTCCAAGGGCCAATATAGAAGGTTAGACAACCCATATTCGGAAGTTCGGGTGTTGTGTTTACTTCCGATTCTTTCAAGTACAAAATTTGAAAAATATCAGTTTTCCTAAATTCTGATTTTTGGGCCATCGTACATTCGGGACTTTACAAAAAAAAATTATCCTCCGAATATTACAAGTTCAAAACAAACCATGCCATGGCTCTAGGTGGTTCCAAGGGCCAATATAGAAGTTTAGACAACCCATATTCGGAAGTTCGGGTGTTGTGTTTACTTCCGATTCTTTCAAGTTCAAAATTTGAAAAATATCAGGTTTTCCCAAATTCTGATTTTTGGGCCATCGTACATTCGGGACTTTAAAAAAAACATTATCCTCCGAATATTACAAGTTCAAAACAAACCATGCCATGACTTTAGGTGGTTTCAAGGGCAAATATAGAAGGTTAGACAACCCATATTCGGAAGTTCGGGTGTTGTGTTTACCTCCGATTCTTTCAAGTACAAAATTTGAAAAATATCAGTTTTTCCCAAATTCTGATTTTTGGGCCATCGTACATTCGGGACTTTACAAAAAAACATTATCCTCCGAATATTACAAGTTCAAAACAAACCATGTCATGGATTTAGGTGGTTCCAAGGGCCAATATAGAAGGTTAGACAACCCATATTCGGAAGTTCGGGTGTTGTGTTTACTTCCGATTCTTTCAAGTACAAAATTTGAAAAATATTAATTTTTCCCAAATTATGATTTTTGGGCCATGTACATTCGGGTCTTTACAAAAAAACATTATCATCCGAATATTACAAGTTCAAAACAAACCATGCCATGACCCTAGGTGGTTCCAAGGGCCAATGTAGAAGGTTAGACAACCCATATTCGGAAGTTCGGGTGTTGTGTTTACTTCCGATTCTTTCAAGTTTAAAATTTGAAAAGTATCAGTTTTTACCAAATTCTGATTTTTGGGCCATCGTACATTCGGGACTTTACAAAAAAACATTATCATTCGAAAATTACAAGTTCAAAACAAACCATGCCATGGCTTTAGGTGGTTTCAAGGGCCAATATAGAAGGTTAGACAACCCATATTCGGAAGTTCGGGTGTTGTGTTTACTTCCGATTCTTTCAAGTACAAAATTTGAAAAATATCAGTTTTCCCAAATTCTGATTTTTGGGCCATCGTACATTCGGGACTTTACAAAAAAACATTATCCTCCGAATATTACAAGTTCAAAACAAACCAAGCCATGGCTCTAGGTGGTTCCAAGGTCCAATATAGAAGTTAAGACAACCCATATTCGGAAGTTCGGGTGTTGTGTTTACTTCCGATTCTTTCAAGTTCAAAATTTGAAAAGTATCAGTTTTTCCTAAATTCTGATTTTTGGGCCATCGTACATTCGGGACTTTACAAAAAAACATTATCCTCCGAATATTACAAGTTCAAAACAAACCATGCCATGACTTTAGGTGGTTTCAAGGGCCAATATAGAAGGTTAGACAACCCATATTCGGAAGTTCGGGTGTTGTGTTTACTTCCGATTCTTTCAAGTACAAAATTTGAAAAATATCAGTTTTTCCCAAATTCTGATTTTTGGGCCATCGTACATTTGGGATTTTACAAAAAAACATTATCCTCCGAATATTACAAGTTCAAAACAAACCATGCCATGGATTTAGGTGGTTCCAAGGGCCAATATAGAAGGTTAGACAACCCATATTCGGAAGTTCGGGTGTTGTGTTTACTTCCGATTCTTTCAAGTTCAAAATTTGAAAAGTATCAGTTTTTACAAAATTCTGATTTTAAGGCCATCGTACATTCGTGACTTTACAAAAAAACATTATCCTCCGAATATTACCAGTTCAAAACGAACCATGCCATGGCTCTAGGTGGTTCCAAAGGCCAATATAGAAGGTTAGACAACCCATATTCGGAAGTTCGGGTGTTGTGTTTACTTCCGATTCTTTCAAGTTCAAAATTTGAAAAATATCAGTTTTTCCCAAATTCTGATTTTTGGGCCATCGTACATTCAGGACTTTACAAAAAAACATTATCCTCCGAATATTACAAGTTCAAAACAAACCATGCCATGGCTCTAGGTGGTTCCAAGGGCCAATATAAAAGGTTGGACAACCCATATTCGGAAGTTCGGGTGTTGTGTTTACTTCCGATTCTTTCAAGTACAAAATTTGAAAAATATCAGTTTTCCCAAATTCTGATTTTTGGGCCATCGAACATTCGGGACTTTACAAAAAAACATTATCCTCCGAATATTACAAGTTCAAAACAAACCAAGCCATGGCTCTAGGTGGTTCCAAGGGCCAATATAGAAGTTTAGACAACCCATATTCGGAAGTTCGGGTGTTGTGTTTACTTCCGATTCTTTCAAGTTTAAAATTTGAAAAGTATCAGTTTTTCCCAAATTCTGATTTTTGGGCCATCGTACATTCGGGACTTTACAAAAAAACATTATCCTCCGAATATTAAAAGTTCAAAACAAACCATGCCATGACTTTAGGTGGTTTCAAGGTCCAATATAGAAGGTTAGACAACCCATATTCGGAAGTTCAGGTGTTGTGTTTACTTCCGATTCTTTCAAGTACAAAATTTGAATAATATCAGTTTTTCCCAAATTCTGATTTTTAGGTCATCGTACATTCGGGACTTTACAAAAAAACATTATCCTACGAATATTACAAGTTCAAAACAAACCATGCCATGGCTCTAGGTGGTTCCAAGGGCCAATATAAAAGGTTGGACAACCCATATTCGTAAGTTCGGGTGTTGTGTTTACTTCCGATTCTTTCAAGTACAAAATTTGAAAAATATCAGTTTTCCCAAATTCTGATTTTTGGGCCATCGTACATTCGGGACTTTACAAAAAAACATTATCCTCCGAATATTACAAGTTCAAAACAAACCAAGCCATGGCTCTAGGTGGTTCCAAGGGCCAATATAGAAGTTTAGACAACCCATATTCGGAAGTTCGGGTGTTGTGTTTACTTCCGATTCTTTCAAGTTCAAAATTTGAAAAGTATCAGTTTTTCCCAAATTCTGATTTTTGGGCCATCGTACATTCGGGACTTTACAAAAAAACATTATCCTCCGAATATTAAAAGTTCAAAACAAACCATGCCATGGATTTAGGTGGTTCCAAGGGCCAATATAGAAGTTTAGACAACCCATATTCGGAAGTTCGGGTGTTGTGTTTACTTCCGATTCTTTCAAGTTCAAAATTTGAAAAGTATCAGTTTTTCCCAAATTCTGATTTTTGGGCCATCGTACATTCGGGACTTTACAAAAAAACATTATCCTCCGAATATTAAAAGTTCAAAACAAACCATGCCATGACTTTAGGTGGTTTCAAGGGCCAATATAGAAGGTTAGACAACCCATATTCGGAAGTTCGGGTGTTGTGTTTACTTCCGATTCTTTCAAGTACAAAATTTGAAAAATATCAGTTTTTCCCAAATTCTGATTTTTGGGCCATCGTACATTCGGGACTTTACAAAAAAACATTATCCTCCGAATATTACAAGTTCAAAACAAACCATGCCATGGATTTAGGTGGTTCCAAGGGCCAATATAGAAGGTTAGACAACCCATATTCGGAAGTTCGGGTGTTGTGTTTACTTCCGATTCTTTCAAGTACAAAATTTGAAAAATATCAGTTTTCCTAAATTCTGATTTTTGGGCCATCGTACATTCGGGACTTTACAAAAAAAAATTATCCTCCGAATATTACAAGTTCAAAACAAACCATGCCATGGCTCTAGGTGGTTCCAAGGGCCAATATAGAAGTTTAGACAACCCATATTCGGAAGTTCGGGTGTTGTGTTTACTTCCGATTCTTTCAAGTTCAAAATTTGAAAAGTATCAGTTTTTCACAAATTATGATTTTTGGGCCATGTACATTCGGGACTTTACAAAAAAACATTATCATCCGAATATTACAAGTTCAAAACAAACCATGCCATGACCCTAGGTGGTTCCAAGGGCCAATATAGAAGGTTAGACAACCCATATTCGGAAGTTCAGGTGTTGTGTTTACTTCCGATTCTTTCAAGTTCAAAATTTGAAAAGTATCAGTTTTCCCAAATTCTGATTTTTGGGCCATCGTACATTCGGGACTTTACAAAAAAACATTATCCTCCGAATATTAGAAGTTCAAAACAAACCATGCCATGGATTTAGGTGGTTCCAAGGGCCAATATAGAAGGTTAGACAACCCATATTCGGAAGTTCGGGTGTTGTGTTTACTTCCGATTCTTTCAAGTACAAAATTTGAAAAATATTAATTTTTCCCAAATTATGATTTTTGGGCCATGTACATTCGGGACTTTACAAAAAAACATTATCCTCCGAATATTACAAGTTCAAAACAAACCATGCCATGACCCTAGGTGGTTCCAAGGGCCAATATAGAAGGTTAGACAACCCATATTCGGAAGTTCAGGTGTTGTGTTTACTTCCGATTCTTTCAAGTTCAAAATTTGAAAAGTATCAGTTTTCCCAAATTCTGATTTTTGGGCCATCGTACATTCGGGACTTTACAAAAAAACATTATCCTCCGAATATTACAAGTTCAAAACAAACCATGCCATGGCTCTAAGTGGTTCCAAAGGCCAATATACAAGGTTAGACAACCCATATTCGGAAGTTCGGGTGTTGTGTTTACTTCCGATTCTTTTAAGTTCAAAATTTGAAAAGTATCAGTTTTCCAAATTCTGATTTTTGGGCCATCGTACATTCGGGACTTTACAAAAAAACATTATCATACGAATATTATCAGTTTAAAACAAACCATGCCATGGCTCTAGGTGGTTCCAAGGGCCAATATATAAGGTTAGACAACCCATATTCGGAAGTTCGGGTGTTGTGTTTACTTCCGATTCTTTCAAGTTCAAAATTTGAAAAGTATCAGTTTTTCCCAAATTCTGATTTTTGGGCCATCGTACATTCGGGACTTTACAAAAAAACATTATCCTCCGAATATTACAAGTTCAAAACAAACCATGCCATGACTTTAGGTGGTTTCAAGGTCCAATATAGAAGGTTAGACAACCCATATTCGGAAGTTCGGGTGTTGTGTTTACTTCCGATTCTTTCAAGTACAAAATTTGAAAAATATCAGTTTTTCCCAAATTCTGATTTTTGGGCCATCGTACATTCGGGACTTTACAAAAAAACATTATCCTCCGAATATTACAAGTTCAAAACAAACCATGCCATGGATTTAGGTGGTTCCAAGGGCCAATATAGAAGGTTAGACAACCCATATTCGGAAGTTCGGGTGTTGTGTTTACTTCCGATTCTTTCAAGTTCAAAATTTGAAAAGTATCAGTTTTTACAAAATTCTGATTTTAAGGCCATCGTACATTCGTGACTTTACAAAAAAACATTATCCTCCGAATATTACCAGTTCAAAACGAACCATGCCATGGCTCTAGGTGGTTCCAAAGGCCAATATAGAAGGTTAGACAACCCATATTCGGAAGTTCGGGTGTTGTGTTTACTTCCGATTCTTTCAAGTTCAAAATTTGAAAAATATCAGTTTTTCCCAAATTCTGATTTTTGGGCCATCGTACATTCAGGACTTTACAAAAAAACATTATCCTCCGAATATTACAAGTTCAAAACAAACCATGCCATGGCTCTAGGTGGTTCCAAGGGCCAATATAAAAGGTTGGACAACCCATATTCGGAAGTTCGGGTGTTGTGTTTACTTCCGATTCTTTCAAGTACAAAATTTGAAAAATATCAGTTTTCCCAAATTCTGATTTTTGGGCCATCGAACATTCGGGACTTTACAAAAAAACATTATCCTCCGAATATTACAAGTTCAAAACAAACCAAGCCATGGCTCTAGGTGGTTCCAAGGGCCAATATAGAAGTTTAGACAACCCATATTCGGAAGTTCGGGTGTTGTGTTTACTTCCGATTCTTTCAAGTTCAAAATTTGAAAAGTATCAGTTTTTCCCAAATTCTGATTTTTGGGCCATCGTACATTCGGGACTTTACAAAAAAACATTATCCTCCGAATATTAAAAGTTCAAAACAAACCATGCCATGACTTTAGGTGGTTTCAAGGGCCAATATAGAAGGTTAGACAACCCATATTCGGAAGTTCGGGTGTTGTGTTTACTTCCGATTCTTTCAAGTACAAAATTTGAAAAATATCAGTTTTTCCCAAATTCTGATTTTTGGGCCATCGTACATTCGGGACTTTACAAAAAAACATTATCCTCCGAATATTACAAGTTCAAAACAAACCATGCCATGGATTTAGGTGGTTCCAAGGGCCAATATAGAAGGTTAGACAACCCATATTCGGAAGTTCGGGTGTTGTGTTTACTTCCGATTCTTTCAAGTACAAAATTTGAAAAATATTAATTTTTCCCAAATTATGATTTTTGGGCCATGTACATTCGGGTCTTTACAAAAAAACATTATCATCCGAATATTACAAGTTCAAAACAAACCATGCCATGACCCTAGGTGGTTCCAAGGGCCAATATAGAAGGTTAGACAACCCATATTCGGAAGTTCGGGTGTTGTGTTTACTTCCGATTCTTTCAAGTTCAAAATTTGAAAAGTATCAGTTTTCCCAAATTCTGATTTTTGGGCCATCGTACATTCGGGACTTTACAAAAAAACATTATCCTCCGAATATTACAAGTTCAAAACAAACCATGCCATGGCTCTAAGTGGTTCCAAAGGCCAATATACAAGGTTAGACAACCCATATTCGGAAGTTCGGGTGTTGTGTTTACTTCCGATTCTTTTAAGTTCAAAATTTGAAAAGTATCAGTTTTCCAAATTCTGATTTTTGGGCCATCGTACATTCGGGACTTTACAAAAAAACATTATCATCCGAATATTATCAGTTTAAAACAAACCATGCCATGGCTCTAGGTGGTTCCAAGGGCCAATATATAAGGTTAGACAACCCATATTCGGAAGTTCGGGTGTTGTGTTTACTTCCGATTCTTTCAAGTTCAAAATTTGAAAAGTATCAGTTTTTCCCAAATTCTGATTTTTGGGCCATCGTACATTCGGGACTTTACAAAAAAACATTATCCTCCGAATATTACAAGTTCAAAACAAACCATGCCATGGCTCTAGGTGGTTCCAAGGGCCAATATAGAAGTTTAGACAACCCATATTCGGAAGTTCGGGTGTTGTGTTTACTTCCGATTCTTTCAAGTTCAAAATTTGAAAAGTATCAGTTTTTCACAAATTATGATTTTTGGGCCATGTACATTCGGGACTTTACAAAAAAACATTATCATCCGAATATTACAAGTTCAAAACAAACCATGCCATGACCCTAGGTGGTTCCAAGGGCCAATATAGAAGGTTAGACAACCCATATTCGGAAGTTCAGGTGTTGTGTTTACTTCCGATTCTTTCAAGTTCAAAATTTGAAAAGTATCAGTTTTCCCAAATTCTGATTTTTGGGCCATCGTACATTCGGGACTTTACAAAAAAACATTATCCTCCGAATATTAGAAGTTCAAAACAAACCATGCCATGGATTTAGGTGGTTCCAAGGGCCAATATAGAAGGTTAGACAACCCATATTCGGAAGTTCGGGTGTTGTGTTTACTTCCGATTCTTTCAAGTACAAAATTTGAAAAATATTAATTTTTCCCAAATTATGATTTTTGGGCCATGTACATTCGGGACTTTACAAAAAAACATTATCCTCCGAATATTACAAGTTCAAAACAAACCATGCCATGACCCTAGGTGGTTCCAAGGGCCAATATAGAAGGTTAGACAACCCATATTCGGAAGTTCAGGTGTTGTGTTTACTTCCGATTCTTTCAAGTTCAAAATTTGAAAAGTATCAGTTTTCCCAAATTCTGATTTTTGGGCCATCGTACATTCGGGACTTTACAAAAAAACATTATCCTCCGAATATTACAAGTTCAAAACAAACCATGCCATGGCTCTAAGTGGTTCCAAAGGCCAATATACAAGGTTAGACAACCCATATTCGGAAGTTCGGGTGTTGTGTTTACTTCCGATTCTTTTAAGTTCAAAATTTGAAAAGTATCAGTTTTCCAAATTCTGATTTTTGGGCCATCGTACATTCGGGACTTTACAAAAAAACATTATCATACGAATATTATCAGTTTAAAACAAACCATGCCATGGCTCTAGGTGGTTCCAAGGGCCAATATATAAGGTTAGACAACCCATATTCGGAAGTTCGGGTGTTGTGTTTACTTCCGATTCTTTCAAGTTCAAAATTTGAAAAGTATCAGTTTTTCCCAAATTCTGATTTTTGGGCCATCGTACATTCGGGACTTTACAAAAAAACATTATCCTCCGAATATTACAAGTTCAAAACAAACCATGCCATGGCTCTAGGTGGTTCCAAGGGCCAATATAGAAGGTTAGACAACCCATATTCGGAAGTTCGGGTGTTGTGTTTACTTCCGATTCTTTCAAGTACAAAATTTGAAAAATATCAGTTTTCCCAAATTCTGATTTTTGGGCCATCGTACATTCGGGACTTTACAAAAAAACATTATCCTCCGAATATTACAAGTTCAAAACAAACCATGCCATGGCTCTAGGTGGTTCCAAGGGCCAATATAAAAGGTTGGACAACCCATATTCGGAAGTTCGGGTGTTGTGTTTACTTCCGATTCTTTCGAGTTCAAAATTTGAAAAGTATCAGTTTTTACCAAATTCTGATTTTTGGGCCATCGTACATTCGGGACTTTACAAAAAAACATTATCCTCCGAATATTACCAGTTTAAAACAAACCATGCCATGGCTCTAGGTGGTTCCAAGGGCCAATATAGAAGGTTAGACAACCCATATTCGGAAGTTCGGGTGTTGTGTTTACTTCCGATTCTTTCAAGTTCAAAATTTGAAAAATATCAGTTTTTCCCAAATTCTGATTTTTGGGCCATCGTACATTCAGGACTTTACAAAAAAACATTATCCTCCGAATATTACAAGTTCAAAACAAACCATGCCATGGCTCTAGGTGGTTCCAAGGGCCAATATAAAAGGTTGGACAACCCATATTCGGAAGTTCGGGTGTTGTGTTTACTTCCGATTCTTTCAAGTACAAAATTTGAAAAATATCAGTTTTCCCAAATTCTGATTTTTGGGCCATCGAACATTCGGGACTTTACAAAAAAACATTATCCTCCGAATATTACAAGTTCAAAACAAACCAAGCCATGGCTCTAGGTGGTTCCAAGGGCCAATATAGAAGTTTAGACAACCCATATTCGGAAGTTCGGGTGTTGTGTTTACTTCCGATTCTTTCAAGTTCAAAATTTGAAAAGTATCAGTTTTTCCCAAATTCTGATTTTTGGGCCATCGTACATTCGGGACTTTACAAAAAAACATTATCCTCCGAATATTAAAAGTTCAAAACAAACCATGCCATGACTTTAGGTGGTTTCAAGGGCCAATATAGAAGGTTAGACAACCCATATTCGGAAGTTCGGGTGTTGTGTTTACTTCCGATTCTTTCAAGTACAAAATTTGAAAAATATCAGTTTTTCCCAAATTCTGATTTTTGGGCCATCGTACATTCGGGACTTTACAAAAAAACATTATCCTCCGAATATTACAAGTTCAAAACAAACCATGCCATGGATTTAGGTGGTTCCAAGGGCCAATATAGAAGGTTAGACAACCCATATTCGGAAGTTCGGGTGTTGTGTTTACTTCCGATTCTTTCAAGTACAAAATTTGAAAAATATTAATTTTTCCCAAATTATGATTTTTGGGCCATGTACATTCGGGTCTTTACAAAAAAACATTATCATCCGAATATTACAAGTTCAAAACAAACCATGCCATGACCCTAGGTGGTTCCAAGGGCCAATATAGAAGGTTAGACAACCCATATTCGGAAGTTCGGGTGTTGTGTTTACTTCCGATTCTTTCAAGTTCAAAATTTGAAAAGTATCAGTTTTCCCAAATTCTGATTTTTGGGCCATCGTACATTCGGGACTTTACAAAAAAACATTATCCTCCGAATATTACAAGTTCAAAACAAACCATGCCATGGCTCTAAGTGGTTCCAAAGGCCAATATACAAGGTTAGACAACCCATATTCGGAAGTTCGGGTGTTGTGTTTACTTCCGATTCTTTTAAGTTCAAAATTTGAAAAGTATCAGTTTTCCAAATTCTGATTTTTGGGCCATCGTACATTCGGGACTTTACAAAAAAACATTATCATCCGAATATTATCAGTTTAAAACAAACCATGCCATGGCTCTAGGTGGTTCCAAGGGCCAATATATAAGGTTAGACAACCCATATTCGGAAGTTCGGGTGTTGTGTTTACTTCCGATTCTTTCAAGTTCAAAATTTGAAAAGTATCAGTTTTTCCCAAATTCTGATTTTTGGGCCATCGTACATTCGGGACTTTACAAAAAAACATTATCCTCCGAATATTACAAGTTCAAAACAAACCATGCCATGGCTCTAGGTGGTTCCAAGGGCCAATATAGAAGTTTAGACAACCCATATTCGGAAGTTCGGGTGTTGTGTTTACTTCCGATTCTTTCAAGTTCAAAATTTGAAAAGTATCAGTTTTTCACAAATTATGATTTTTGGGCCATGTACATTCGGGACTTTACAAAAAAACATTATCATCCGAATATTACAAGTTCAAAACAAACCATGCCATGACCCTAGGTGGTTCCAAGGGCCAATATAGAAGGTTAGACAACCCATATTCGGAAGTTCAGGTGTTGTGTTTACTTCCGATTCTTTCAAGTTCAAAATTTGAAAAGTATCAGTTTTCCCAAATTCTGATTTTTGGGCCATCGTACATTCGGGACTTTACAAAAAAACATTATCCTCCGAATATTAGAAGTTCAAAACAAACCATGCCATGGATTTAGGTGGTTCCAAGGGCCAATATAGAAGGTTAGACAACCCATATTCGGAAGTTCGGGTGTTGTGTTTACTTCCGATTCTTTCAAGTACAAAATTTGAAAAATATTAATTTTTCCCAAATTATGATTTTTGGGCCATGTACATTCGGGACTTTACAAAAAAACATTATCCTCCGAATATTACAAGTTCAAAACAAACCATGCCATGACCCTAGGTGGTTCCAAGGGCCAATATAGAAGGTTAGACAACCCATATTCGGAAGTTCAGGTGTTGTGTTTACTTCCGATTCTTTCAAGTTCAAAATTTGAAAAGTATCAGTTTTCCCAAATTCTGATTTTTGGGCCATCGTACATTCGGGACTTTACAAAAAAACATTATCCTCCGAATATTACAAGTTCAAAACAAACCATGCCATGGCTCTAAGTGGTTCCAAAGGCCAATATACAAGGTTAGACAACCCATATTCGGAAGTTCGGGTGTTGTGTTTACTTCCGATTCTTTTAAGTTCAAAATTTGAAAAGTATCAGTTTTCCAAATTCTGATTTTTGGGCCATCGTACATTCGGGACTTTACAAAAAAACATTATCATACGAATATTATCAGTTTAAAACAAACCATGCCATGGCTCTAGGTGGTTCCAAGGGCCAATATATAAGGTTAGACAACTAGGTGGTTCCAAGGGCCAATATAGAAGGTTAGACAACCCATATTCGGAAGTTCGGGTGTTGTGTTTACTTCCGATTCTTTCAAGTACAAAATTTGAAAAATATCAGTTTTCCCAAATTCTGATTTTTGGGCCATCGTACATTCGGGACTTTACAAAAAAACATTATCCTCCGAATATTACAAGTTCAAAACAAACCATGCCATGGCTCTAGGTGGTTCCAAGGGCCATTATAGAAATTTAGACAACCCATATTCGGAAGTTCGGGTGTTGTGTTTACTTCCGATTCTTTTAAGTACAAAATTTGAAAAATATCAGTTTTTCCCAAATTCTGATTTTTAGGCCATCGTACATTCGGGACTTTACAAAAAAACATTATCCTCCGAATATTACAAGTTCAAAACAAACCATGCCATGGCTCTAGGTGGTTCCAAGGGCCAATATAAAAGGTTGGACAACCCATATTCGGAAGTTCGGGTGTTGTGTTTACTTCCGATTCTTTCGAGTTCAAAATTTGAAAAGTATCAGTTTTTACCAAATTCTGATTTTTGGGCCATCGTACATTCGGGACTTTACAAAAAAACATTATCCTCCGAATATTACAAATTCAAAACAAACCATGCCATGGATTTAGGTGGTTCCAAGGGCCAATATAGAAGTTTAGACAACCCATATTCGGAAGTTCGGGTGTTGTGTTTACTTCCGATTCTTTCAAGTTCAAAATTTGAAAAGTATCAGTTTTTCCCAAATTCTGATTTTTGGGCCATCGTACATTCGGGACTTTACAAAAAAACATTATCCTCCGAATATTAAAAGTTCAAAACAAACCATGCCATGACTTTAGGTGGTTTCAAGGGCCAATATAGAAGGTTAGACAACCCATATTCGGAAGTTCGGGTGTTGTGTTTACTTCCGATTCTTTCAAGTACAAAATTTGAAAAATATCAGTTTTTCCCAAATTCTGATTTTTGGGCCATCGTACATTCGGGACTTTACAAAAAAACATTATCCTCCGAATATTACAAGTTCAAAACAAACCATGCCATGGATTTAGGTGGTTCCAAGGGCCAATATAGAAGGTTAGACAACCCATATTCGGAAGTTCGGGTGTTGTGTTTACTTCCGATTCTTTCAAGTACAAAATTTGAAAAATATTAATTTTTCCCAAATTATGATTTTTGGGCCATGTACATTCGGGACTTTACAAAAAAACATTATCCTCCGAATATTACAAGTTCAAAACAAACCATGCCATGACCCTAGGTGGTTCCAAGGGCCAATATAGAAGGTTAGACAACCCATATTCGGAAGTTCAGGTGTTGTGTTTACTTCCGATTCTTTCAAGTTCAAAATTTGAAAAGTATCAGTTTTCCCAAATTCTGATTTTTGGGCCATCGTACATTCGGGACTTTACAAAAAAACATTATCCTCCGAATATTACAAATTCAAAACAAACCATGCCATGGATTTAGGTGGTTCCAAGGGCCAATATAGAAGTTTAGACAACCCATATTCGGAAGTTCGGGTGTTGTGTTTACTTCCGATTCTTTCAAGTTCAAAATTTGAAAAGTATCAGTTTTTCACAAATTCTGATTTTTGGGCCATCGTACATTCAGGACTTTACAAAAAAAACATTATCCTCCGAATATTACCAGTTCAAAACAAACCATGCCATGGCTCTAGGTGGTTCCAAGTGCCAATATAGAAGGTTAGACAACCCATATTCGGAAGTTCAGGTGTTGTGTTTACTTCCGATTCTTTCAAGTTCAAAATTTGAAAAGTATCAGTTTTCCCAAATTCTGATTTTTAGGCCATCGTACATTCGGGACTTTACAAAAAAACATTATCCTCCGAATATTAAAAGTTCAAAACAAACCATGCCATGACTTTAGGTGGTTCCAAGGGCCAATATAGATGGTTAGACAACCCATATTCGGAAGTTCGGGTGTTGTGTTTACTTCCGATTCTTTCAAGTACAAAATTTGAAAAATATTAATTTTTCCCAAATTATGATTTTTGGGCCATGTACATTCGGGACTTTACAAAAAAACATTATCCTCCGAATATTACAAGTTCAAAACAAACCATGCCATGACCCTAGGTGGTTCCAAGGGCCAATATAGAAGGTTAGACAACCCATATTCGGAAGTTCGGGTGTTGTGTTTACTTCCGATTCTTTCAAGTTCAAAATTTGAAAAGTATCAGTTTTCCCAAATTCTGATTTTTGGGCCATCGTACATTCGGGACTTTACAAAAAAACATTATCCTCCGAATATTACAAGTTCAAAACAAACCATGCCATGGCTCTAAGTGGTTCCAAAGGCCAATATACAAGGTTAGACAACCCATATTCGGAAGTTCGGGTGTTGTGTTTACTTCCGATTCTTTTAAGTTCAAAATTTGAAAAGTATCAGTTTTCCAAATTCTGATTTTTGGGCCATCGTACATTCGGGACTTTACAAAAAAACATTATCATCCGAATATTATCAGTTTAAAACAAACCATGCCATGGCTCTAGGTGGTTCCAAGGGCCAATATATAAGGTTAGACAACCCATATTCGGAAGTTCGGGTGTTGTGTTTACTTCCGATTCTTTCAAGTTCAAAATTTGAAAAGTATCAGTTTTTCCCAAATTCTGATTTTTGGGCCATCGTACATTCGGGACTTTACAAAAAAACATTATCCTCCGAATATTACAAGTTCAAAACAAACCATGCCATGACTTTAGGTGGTTTCAAGGTTCAATATAGAAGGTTAGACAACCCATATTCGGAAGTTCGGGTGTTGTGTTTACTTCCGATTCTTTCAAGTACAAAATTTGAAAAATATCAGTTTTTCCCAAATTCTGATTTTTGGGCCATCGTACATTCGGGACTTTACAAAAAAACATTATCCTCCGAATATTACAAGTTCAAAACAAACCATGCCATGGATTTAGGTGGTTCCAAGGGCCAATATAGAAGGTTAGACAACCCATATTCGGAAGTTCGGGTGTTGTGTTTACTTCCGATTCTTTCAAGTACAAAATTTGAAAAATATTAATTTTTCCCAAATTATGATTTTTGGGCCATGTACATTCGGGACTTTACAAAAAAACATTATCATCCGAATATTACAAGTTCAAAACAAACCATGCCATGACCCTAGGTGGTTCCAAGGGCCAATATAGAAGGTTAGACAACCCATATTCGGAAGTTCAGGTGTTGTGTTTACTTCCGATTCTTTCAAGTTCAAAATTTGAAAAGTTTCAGTTTTTCCAAATTCTGATTTTTGGTCCATCGTACATTCGGGACTTTACAAAAAAACATTATCATTCGAAAATTACAAGTTCAAAACAAACCATGCCATGGCTCTAGGTGGTTCCAAGGGCCAATATAGAAGGTTAGACAACCCATATTCGGAAGTTCGGGTGTTGTGTTTACTTCCGATTCTTTCAAGTACAAAATTTGAAAAATATCAGTTTTCCCAAATTCTGATTTTTGGGCCATCGTACATTCGGGACTTTACAAAAAAACATTATCCTCCGAATATTACAAGTTCAAAACAAACCATGCCATGGCTCTAGGTGGTTCCAAGGGCCATTATAGAAATTTAGACAACCCATATTCGGAAGTTCGGGTGTTGTGTTTACTTCCGATTCTTTTAAGTACAAAATTTGAAAAATATCAGTTTTTCCCAAATTCTGATTTTTAGGCCATCGTACATTCGGGACTTTACAAAAAAACATTATCCTCCGAATATTACAAGTTCAAAACAAACCATGCCATGGCTCTAGGTGGTTCCAAGGGCCAATATAAAAGGTTGGACAACCCATATTCGGAAGTTCGGGTGTTGTGTTTACTTCCGATTCTTTCGAGTTCAAAATTTGAAAAGTATCAGTTTTTACCAAATTCTGATTTTTGGGCCATCGTACATTCGGGACTTTACAAAAAAACATTATCCTCCGAATATTACAAATTCAAAACAAACCATGCCATGGATTTAGGTGGTTCCAAGGGCCAATATAGAAGTTTAGACAACCCATATTCGGAAGTTCGGGTGTTGTGTTTACTTCCGATTCTTTCAAGTTCAAAATTTGAAAAGTATCAGTTTTTCCCAAATTCTGATTTTTGGGCCATCGTACATTCGGGACTTTACAAAAAAACATTATCCTCCGAATATTAAAAGTTCAAAACAAACCATGCCATGACTTTAGGTGGTTTCAAGGGCCAATATAGAAGGTTAGACAACCCATATTCGGAAGTTCGGGTGTTGTGTTTACTTCCGATTCTTTCAAGTACAAAATTTGAAAAATATCAGTTTTTCCCAAATTCTGATTTTTGGGCCATCGTACATTCGGGACTTTACAAAAAAACATTATCCTCCGAATATTACAAGTTCAAAACAAACCATGCCATGGATTTAGGTGGTTCCAAGGGCCAATATAGAAGGTTAGACAACCCATATTCGGAAGTTCGGGTGTTGTGTTTACTTCCGATTCTTTCAAGTACAAAATTTGAAAAATATTAATTTTTCCCAAATTATGATTTTTGGGCCATGTACATTCGGGACTTTACAAAAAAACATTATCCTCCGAATATTACAAGTTCAAAACAAACCATGCCATGACCCTAGGTGGTTCCAAGGGCCAATATAGAAGGTTAGACAACCCATATTCGGAAGTTCAGGTGTTGTGTTTACTTCCGATTCTTTCAAGTTCAAAATTTGAAAAGTATCAGTTTTCCCAAATTCTGATTTTTGGGCCATCGTACATTCGGGACTTTACAAAAAAACATTATCCTCCGAATATTACAAATTCAAAACAAACCATGCCATGGATTTAGGTGGTTCCAAGGGCCAATATAGAAGTTTAGACAACCCATATTCGGAAGTTCGGGTGTTGTGTTTACTTCCGATTCTTTCAAGTTCAAAATTTGAAAAGTATCAGTTTTTCACAAATTCTGATTTTTGGGCCATCGTACATTCAGGACTTTACAAAAAAAACATTATCCTCCGAATATTACCAGTTCAAAACAAACCATGCCATGGCTCTAGGTGGTTCCAAGTGCCAATATAGAAGGTTAGACAACCCATATTCGGAAGTTCAGGTGTTGTGTTTACTTCCGATTCTTTCAAGTTCAAAATTTGAAAAGTATCAGTTTTCCCAAATTCTGATTTTTAGGCCATCGTACATTCGGGACTTTACAAAAAAACATTATCCTCCGAATATTAAAAGTTCAAAACAAACCATGCCATGACTTTAGGTGGTTCCAAGGGCCAATATAGATGGTTAGACAACCCATATTCGGAAGTTCGGGTGTTGTGTTTACTTCCGATTCTTTCAAGTACAAAATTTGAAAAATATTAATTTTTCCCAAATTATGATTTTTGGGCCATGTACATTCGGGACTTTACAAAAAAACATTATCCTCCGAATATTACAAGTTCAAAACAAACCATGCCATGACCCTAGGTGGTTCCAAGGGCCAATATAGAAGGTTAGACAACCCATATTCGGAAGTTCGGGTGTTGTGTTTACTTCCGATTCTTTCAAGTTCAAAATTTGAAAAGTATCAGTTTTCCCAAATTCTGATTTTTGGGCCATCGTACATTCGGGACTTTACAAAAAAACATTATCCTCCGAATATTACAAGTTCAAAACAAACCATGCCATGGCTCTAAGTGGTTCCAAAGGCCAATATACAAGGTTAGACAACCCATATTCGGAAGTTCGGGTGTTGTGTTTACTTCCGATTCTTTTAAGTTCAAAATTTGAAAAGTATCAGTTTTCCAAATTCTGATTTTTGGGCCATCGTACATTCGGGACTTTACAAAAAAACATTATCATCCGAATATTATCAGTTTAAAACAAACCATGCCATGGCTCTAGGTGGTTCCAAGGGCCAATATATAAGGTTAGACAACCCATATTCGGAAGTTCGGGTGTTGTGTTTACTTCCGATTCTTTCAAGTTCAAAATTTGAAAAGTATCAGTTTTTCCCAAATTCTGATTTTTGGGCCATCGTACATTCGGGACTTTACAAAAAAACATTATCCTCCGAATATTACAAGTTCAAAACAAACCATGCCATGACTTTAGGTGGTTTCAAGGTTCAATATAGAAGGTTAGACAACCCATATTCGGAAGTTCGGGTGTTGTGTTTACTTCCGATTCTTTCAAGTACAAAATTTGAAAAATATCAGTTTTTCCCAAATTCTGATTTTTGGGCCATCGTACATTCGGGACTTTACAAAAAAACATTATCCTCCGAATATTACAAGTTCAAAACAAACCATGCCATGGATTTAGGTGGTTCCAAGGGCCAATATAGAAGGTTAGACAACCCATATTCGGAAGTTCGGGTGTTGTGTTTACTTCCGATTCTTTCAAGTACAAAATTTGAAAAATATTAATTTTTCCCAAATTATGATTTTTGGGCCATGTACATTCGGGACTTTACAAAAAAACATTATCATCCGAATATTACAAGTTCAAAACAAACCATGCCATGACCCTAGGTGGTTCCAAGGGCCAATATAGAAGGTTAGACAACCCATATTCGGAAGTTCAGGTGTTGTGTTTACTTCCGATTCTTTCAAGTTCAAAATTTGAAAAGTTTCAGTTTTTCCAAATTCTGATTTTTGGTCCATCGTACATTCGGGACTTTACAAAAAAACATTATCATTCGAAAATTACAAGTTCAAAACAAACCATGCCATGGCTCTAGGTGGTTCCAAGGGCCAATATAGAAGGTTAGACAACCCATATTCGGAAGTTCGGGTGTTGTGTTTACTTCCGATTCTTTCAAGTACAAAATTTGAAAAATATCAGTTTTCCCAAATTCTGATTTTTGGGCCATCGTACATTCGGGACTTTACAAAAAAACATTATCCTCCGAATATTACAAGTTCAAAACAAACCATGCCATGGCTCTAGGTGGTTCCAAGGGCCATTATAGAAATTTAGACAACCCATATTCGGAAGTTCGGGTGTTGTGTTTACTTCCGATTCTTTTAAGTACAAAATTTGAAAAATATCAGTTTTTCCCAAATTCTGATTTTTAGGCCATCGTACATTCGGGACTTTACAAAAAAACATTATCCTCCGAATATTACAAGTTCAAAACAAACCATGCCATGGCTCTAGGTGGTTCCAAGGGCCAATATAAAAGGTTGGACAACCCATATTCGGAAGTTCGGGTGTTGTGTTTACTTCCGATTCTTTCGAGTTCAAAATTTGAAAAGTATCAGTTTTTACCAAATTCTGATTTTTGGGCCATCGTACATTCGGGACTTTACAAAAAAACATTATCCTCCGAATATTACCAGTTTAAAACAAACCATGCCATGGCTCTAGGTGGTTCCAAGGGCCAATATAGAAGGTTAGACAACCCATATTCGGAAGTTCAGGTGTTGTGTTTACTTCCGATTCTTTCAAGTTCAAAATTTGAAAAGTATCAGTTTTCCCAAATTCTGATTTTTGGGCCATCGTACATTCGGGACTTTACAAAAAAACATTATCCTCCGAATATTACAAATTCAAAACAAACCATGCCATGGATTTAGGTGGTTCCAAGGGCCAATATAGAAGTTTAGACAACCCATATTCGGAAGTTCGGGTGTTGTGTTTACTTCCGATTCTTTCAAGTTCAAAATTTGAAAAGTATCAGTTTTTCACAAATTCTGATTTTTGGGCCATCGTACATTCAGGACTTTACAAAAAAAACATTATCCTCCGAATATTACCAGTTCAAAACAAACCATGCCATGGCTCTAGGTGGTTCCAAGTGCCAATATAGAAGGTTAGACAACCCATATTCGGAAGTTCAGGTGTTGTGTTTACTTCCGATTCTTTCAAGTTCAAAATTTGAAAAGTATCAGTTTTCCCAAATTCTGATTTTTAGGCCATCGTACATTCGGGACTTTACAAAAAAACATTATCCTCCGAATATTAAAAGTTCAAAACAAACCATGCCATGACTTTAGGTGGTTCCAAGGGCCAATATAGATGGTTAGACAACCCATATTCGGAAGTTCGGGTGTTGTGTTTACTTCCGATTCTTTCAAGTACAAAATTTGAAAAATATTAATTTTTCCCAAATTATGATTTTTGGGCCATGTACATTCGGGACTTTACAAAAAAACATTATCCTCCGAATATTACAAGTTCAAAACAAACCATGCCATGACCCTAGGTGGTTCCAAGGGCCAATATAGAAGGTTAGACAACCCATATTCGGAAGTTCAGGTGTTGTGTTTACTTCCGATTCTTTCAAGTTCAAAATTTGAAAAGTATCAGTTTTCCCAAATTCTGATTTTTGGGCCATCGTACATTCGGGACTTTACAAAAAAACATTATCCTCCGAATATTACAAGTTCAAAACAAACCATGCCATGGCTCTAAGTGGTTCCAAAGGCCAATATACAAGGTTAGACAACCCATATTCGGAAGTTCGGGTGTTGTGTTTACTTCCGATTCTTTTAAGTTCAAAATTTGAAAAGTATCAGTTTTCCAAATTCTGATTTTTGGGCCATCGTACATTCGGGACTTTACAAAAAAACATTATCATCCGAATATTATCAGTTTAAAACAAACCATGCCATGGCTCTAGGTGGTTCCAAGGGCCAATATATAAGGTTAGACAACCCATATTCGGAAGTTCGGGTGTTGTGTTTACTTCCGATTCTTTCAAGTTCAAAATTTGAAAAGTATCAGTTTTTCCCAAATTCTGATTTTTGGGCCATCGTACATTCGGGACTTTACAAAAAAACATTATCCTCCGAATATTACAAGTTCAAAACAAACCATGCCATGGCTCTAGGTGGTTCCAAGGGCCAATATAGAAGTTTAGACAACCCATATTCGGAAGTTCGGGTGTTGTGTTTACTTCCGATTCTTTCAAGTTCAAAATTTGAAAAGTATCAGTTTTTCACAAATTATGATTTTTGGGCCATGTACATTCGGGACTTTACAAAAAAACATTATCATCCGAATATTACAAGTTCAAAACAAACCATGCTATGACCCTAGGTGGTTCCAAGGGCCAATATAGAAGGTTAGACAACCCATATTCGGAAGTTCAGGTGTTGTGTTTACTTCCGATTCTTTCAAGTACAAAATTTGAAAAATATTAATTTTTCCCAAATTATGATTTTTGGGCCATGTACATTCGGTACTTTACAAAAAAACATTATCCTCCGAATATTACAAGTTCAAAACAAACCATGCCATGGCTCTAGGTGGTTCCAAGGGCCATTATAGAAATTTAGACAACCCATATTCGGAAGTTCGGGTGTTGTGTTTACTTCCGATTCTTTCAAGTACAAAATTTGAAAAATATCAGTTTTTCCCAAATTCTGATTTTTAGGCCATCGTACATTCGGGACTTTACAAAAAAACATTATCCTCCGAATATTACAAGTTCAAAACAAACCATGCCATGGCTCTAGGTGGTTCCAAGGGCCAATATAGAAGGTTAGACAACCCATATTCGGAAGTTCGGGTGTTGTGTTTACTTCCGATTCTTTCAAGTACAAAATTTGAAAAATATCAGTTTTCCCAAATTCTGATTTTTGGGCCATCGTACATTCGGGACTTTACAAAAAAACATTATCCTCCGAATATTACAAGTTCAAAACAAACCATGCCATGGCTCTAGGTGGTTCCAAGGGCCAATATAAAAGGTTGGACAACCCATATTCGGAAGTTCAGGTGTTGTGTTTACTTCTGATTCTTTCAAGTTCAAAATTTGAAAAGTTTCAGTTTTTCCAAATTCTGATTTTTGGTCCATCGTACATTCGGGACTTTACAAAAAAACATTATCATTCGAAAATTACAAGTTCAAAACAAACCATGCCATGGCTCTAGGTGGTTCCAAGGGCCAATATAGAAGGTTAGACAACCCATATTCGGAAGTTCGGGTGTTGTGTTTACTTCCGATTCTTTCAAGTACAAAATTTGAAAAATATCAGTTTTCCCAAATTCTGATTTTTGGGCCATCGTACATTCGGTACTTTACAAAAAAACATTATCCTCCGAATATTACAAGTTCAAAACAAACCATGCCATGGCTCTAGGTGGTTCCAAGGGCCATTATAGAAATTTAGACAACCCATATTCGGAAGTTCGGGTGTTGTGTTTACTTCCGATTCTTTCAAGTACAAAATTTGAAAAATATCAGTTTTTCCCAAATTCTGATTTTTAGGCCATCGTACATTCGGGACTTTACAAAAAAATATTATCCTCCGAATATTACAAGTTCAAAACAAACCATGCCATGGCTCTAGGTGGTTCCAAGGGCCAATATAGAAGTTTAGACAACCCATATTCGGAAGTTCGGGTGTTGTGTTTACTTCCGATTCTTTCAAGTTCAAAATTTGAAAAGTATCAGTTTTTCACAAATTATGATTTTTGGGCCATGTACATTCGGGACTTTACAAAAAAACATTATCATCCGAATATTACAAGTTCAAAACAAACCATGCCATGTGGTGGTTCCAAGGGCCAATATAGAAGGTTAGACAACCCATATTCGGAAGTTCGGGTGTTGTGTTTACTTCCGATTCTTTCAAGTTCAAAATTTGAAAAATAGTTTTTCCCAAATTCTGATTTTTGGGCCATCGTACATTCGGGACTTTACAAAAAAACATTATCCTCCGAATATTACAAGTTCAAAACAAACCATGCCATGGCCTAGGTGGTTCCAAGGGCCAATATAGAAGGTTAGACAACCCATATTCGGAAGTTCGGGTGTTGTGTTTACTTCCGATTCTTTCAAGTTCAAAATTTGAAAAGTATCAGTTTTTCCCAAATTCTGATTTTTGGGCCATCGTACATTCGGGACTTTACAAAAAAACATTATCCTCCGAATATTACAAGTTCAAAACAAACCATGCCATGGCTCTAGGTGGTTCCAAGGGCCAATATAGAAGGTTAGACAAGACAACCCATATTCGGAAGTTCGGGTGTTGTGTTTACTTCCGATTCTTTCAAGTTCAAAATTTGAAAATATCAGTTTTCCCAAATTCTGATTTTTGGGCCATCGTACATTCGGGTTACAAAAAAACATTATCCTCCGAATATTACAAGTTCAAAACAAACCATGCCATGGCTCTAGGTGGTTCCAAGGGCCATATAGAAGGTTAGACAACCCATATTCGGAAGTTCGGGTGTTGTGTTACTTCCGATTCTTTCAAGTTCAAAATTTGAAAAGTATCAGTTTTTCCCAAATTCTGATTTTTGGGCCATCGTACATTCGGGACTTTACAAAAAAAATTATCCTCCGAATATTACAAGTTCAAAACAAACCATGCCATGGCTCTAGGTGGTTCCAAGGGCCAATATAGAAGGTTAGACAACCCATATTCGGAAGTTCGGGTGTTGTTTACTTCCGATTCTTTCAAGTTCAAAATTTGAAAAGTATCAGTTTTTCCCAAATTCTGATTTTTGGGCCATCGTACATTCGGGACTTTACAAAAAAACATTATCCTCCGAATATTACAAGTTCAAAACAAACCATGCCATGGCCTAGGTGGTTCCAAGGGCCAATATAGAAGGTTAGACAACCCATATTCGGAAGTTGGGTGTTGTGTTTACTTCCGATTCTTTCAAGTTCAAAATTTGAAAAGTATCATTTTTCCCAAATTCTGATTTTTGGGCCATCGTACATTCGGGACTTTACAAAAAAACATTATCCTCCGAATATTACAAGTTCAAAACAAACCATGCCATGGCTCTAGGTGGTTCCAAGGGCCAATATAGAAGGTTAGACAACCCATATTCGGAAGTTCGGGTGTTGTGTTTACTTCCGATTCTTTCAAGTTCAAAATTTGAAAAGTATCAGTTTTTCCCAAATTCTGATTTTTGGGCCATCGTACATTCGGGACTTTACAAAAAAAATTATCCTCCGAATATTACAAGTTCAAAACAAACCATGCCATGGCTCTAGGTGGTTCCAAGGGCCAATATAGAAGGTTAGACAACCCATATTCGGAAGTTCGGGTGTTGTGTTTACTTCCGATTCTTTCAAGTTCAAAATTTGAAAAGTATCAGTTTTTCCCAAATTCTGATTTTTGGGCCATCGTACATTCGGGACTTTACAAAAAAACATTATCCTCCGAATATTACAAGTTCAAAACAAACCATGCCATGGCTCTAGGTGGTTCCAAGGGCCAATATAGAAGGTTAGACAACCCATATTCGGAAGTTCGGGTGTGTGTTTACTTCCGATTCTTTCAAGTTCAAAATTTGAAAAGTATCAGTTTTTCCCAAATTCTGATTTTTGGGCCATCGTACATTCGGGACTTTAAAAAAAACATTATCCTCCGAATATTACAAGTTCAAAACAAACCATGCCATGGCTCTAGGTGGTTCCAAGGGCCAATATAGAAGGTTAGACAACCCATATTCGGAAGTTGGGTGTGTTTACTTCCGATTCTTTCAAGTTCAAAATTTGAAAAGTATCAGTTTTCCCAAATTCTGATTTTTGGGCCATCGTACATTCGGGACTTTACAAAAAAACATTATCCTCCGAATATTACAAGTTCAAAACAAACCATGCCATGGCTCTAGGTGGTTCCAAGGGCCAATATAGAAGGTTAGACAACCCATATTCGGAAGTTCGGGTGTGTTTACTTCCGATTCTTTCAAGTTCAAAATTTGAAAAGTATCAGTTTTTCCCAAATTCTGATTTTTGGGCCATCGTACATTCGGGACTTTACAAAAAAACATTATCCTCCGAATATTACAAGTTCAAAACAAACCATGCCATGGCTCTAGGTGGTTCCAAGGGCCAATATAGAAGGTTAGACAACCCATATTCGGAAGTTCGGGTGTTGTGTTTACTTCCGATTCTTTCAAGTTCAAAATTTGAAAAGTATCAGTTTTTCCCAAATTCTGATTTTTGGGCCATCGTACATTCAGGACTTTACAAAAAAAACATTATCCTCCGAATATTACCAGTTCAAAACAAACCATGCCATGGCTCTAGGTGGTTCCAAGTGCCAATATAGAAGGTTAGACAACCCATATTCGGAAGTTCAGGTGTTGTGTTTACTTCCGATTCTTTCAAGTTCAAAATTTGAAAAGTATCAGTTTTCCGAAATTCTGATTTTTAGGCCATCGTACATTCGGGACTTTACAAAAAAAATTATCCTTCGAAAATTACAAGTTCAAAACAAACCATGCCATGGCTCTAGGTGGTTCCAAGGGCCAATATAGAAGGTTAGACAACCCATATTCGGAAGTTCGGGTGTTGTGTTTACTTCCGATTCTTTTAAGTTCAAAATTTGAAAAGTATCAGTTTTTCCCAAATTCTGATTTTTGGGCCATCGTACATTCAGGACTTTACAAAAAAAACATTATCCTCCGAATATTACAAGTTCAAAACAAACCATGCCATGGCTCTAGGTGGTTCCAAGGGCCAATATAGAAGTTTAGACAACCCATATTCGGATGTTCGGGTGTTGTGTTTACTTCCGATTCTTTCAAGTTCAAAATTTGAAAAGTATCAGTTTTTCCCAAATTCCGATTTTTGGGCCATCGTACATTCAGGACTTTACAAAAAAAACATTATCCTCCGAATATTACCAGTTCAAAACAAACCATGCCATGGCTCTAGGTGGTTCCAAGTGCCAATATAGAAGGTTAGACAACCCATATTCGGAAGTTCAGGTGTTGTGTTTACTTCCAATTCTTTCAAGTTCAAAATTCGAAAAGTATCAGTTTTCCCAAATTCTGATTTTTGGCCTCATCGTACATTCGGGACTTTACAAAAAAACATTATCTTTCCAATATTACAAGTTCAAAACAAACCTTGCCATGGCTCTAGGTGGTTCCAAGGGCCAATATAGAAGGTTAGACAACCCATATTCGGAAGTTCGGGTGTTGTGCTTACTTCCGATTCTTTCAAGTTCAAAATTTGAAAAGTATCAGTTTTCCCAAATTCTGATTTTTGGGTTATCGTACATTCGGGACTTTACAAAAAAACATTATCCTCCGAATATTACAAGTTCAAAACAAACCATGCCATGGTTCTAGGTGGTTCCAAGGGCCAATATAGAAGTTTAGACAACCATATTCGGAAGTTCGGGTGTTGTGTTTACTTCCGATTCTTTCAAGTTCAAAATTTGAAAAGTATCAGTTTTCCCAAATTCTGATTTTTGGGCCATCGTACATTCGGGACTTTACAAAAAAACATTATCCTCCGAATATTACAAGTTCAAAACAAACCATGCCATGGCTCTAAGTGGTTCCAAGGGCCAATATACAAGGTTAGACAACCCATATTCGGAAGTTCGGGTGTTGTGTTTACTTCCGATTCTTTCAAGTTCAAAATTTGAAAAGTATCAGTTTTTCACAAATTATGATTTTTGGGCCATGTACATTCGGGACTTTACAAAAAAACATTATCATCCGAATATTACAAGTTCAAAACAAACCATGCCATGACCCTAGGTGGTTCCAAGGGCCAATATAGAAGGTTAGACAACCCATATTCGGAAGTTCAGGTGTTGTGTTTACTTCCGATTCTTTCAAGTTCAAAATTTGAAAAGTATCAGTTTTCCCAAATTCTGATTTTTGGCCCATCGTACATTCGGGACTTTACAAAAAAACATTATCCTTCGAATATTACAAGTTCAAAACAAACCATGCCATGGATCTAGGTGGTTCCAAGGGCCAATATAGAAGGTTAGACAACCCATATTCGGAAGTTCGGGTGTTGTGCTTACTTCCGATTCTTTCAAGTTCAAAATTTGAAAAGTATCAGTTTTCCCAAATTCTGATTTTTGGGTTATCGTACATTCGGGACTTTACAAAAAAACATTATCCTCCGAATATTACAAGTTCAAAACAAACCATGCCATGGTTCTAGGTGGTTCCAAGGGCCAATATAGAAGTTTATACAACCCATATTCGGAAGTTCGGGTGTTGTGTTTACTTCCGATTCTTTCAAGTTCAAAATTTGAAAAGTATCAGTTTTCCCAAATTCTGATTTTTGGGCCATCGTACATTCGGGACTTTACAAAAAAACATTATCCTCCGAATATTACAAGTTCAAAACAAACCATGCCATAGCTCTAGGTTGTTCCAAGGGCCAATATAGAAGGTTAGACAACCCATATTCGGAAGTTCGGGTGTTGTGTTTACTTCCGAATATTGCAAGTTCAAAATTTGAAAAGTATCAGTTTTTCCCAAATTCTGATTTTTGGGCCATCGTACATTCGAGACTTTACAAAAAAAATTTATCCTCCGAATAATATAGTCGTGTTTAAAAATACCAACCTAATCGGTAGATAAAAATTTAAGTTCGCCACCGAATGTCTTATTCGGAGGAAATACGTGTATCGTTGGCAACCGATTGTAGTGCATCGTTGATTCGAAACCTCAACTGCCATATTTTCAGAAACCTAAACGGCCATATTTTCAAAAATTAGAGCCGTTGGAACTCTAATCTATATAAGGAGGGTAAACCCTCTCAGTTATTATTGAGTAAAAGATCAGAATGAAAAACCTTTTCAATGGCAATTTCATCATCAATCGACAACATACTTCGAAGATGCAAGCGAACAACTACATCAATTGCAGCAATGGAAGAAGAAATACAAAAAAGGAACAAACAACCCAAAAAAATTAAACCATCGTTAGTGGCAACGAAGGAGGAGGAAGAGGAAATCAAGGCTAAGAAGCGAGGTCAAGAACAATTCCATCAAAGAGAAAGATTAAAACATTGGCAACCATTACATGTCCAATTAAATCCAATGGATCATCATGGTTGTGACAACCGTTATCAACTTTATACATTTTATACTCTTTACTTTTAATACCATCGGGCTTATAGAAGACAATCTTAAATGGGCATCCTATCTTCTTGGTATTGCTTCGGTATTTCCTATTCGTCTTCCGTACGTACTTACTATTCTTTCCCTCGTGACTCTTTCGCGTCCCACCTCGCTCACAAATCATTTCAAATCGAGTATCACTAACATGATTATTTTGAACACGCACATGTTGTCTTTTGCCTTGTTCATAAGCCATTCCTTTTCCTCCTTCATACTTCCAAATGTCTAAACGTGCATAAAACAAAACAAATCTAATAAGCATAACCATTTAACATATAAATTTTGAAAAAAAAAGTAGTAATGAGTATACCAAATCGTTTGCATAGTATAGGGAAGTGTCGGGCCTCAAATAGAAATCATCAACAAACTCTTCAATGGCCTGCATATGAAAGCAACAAATTATTATACAATAATCGGAGGTTATTAAATAAGTCAAACTACCGAATATACTATATTCGGAATCCTATCGGTTACCCAAAACACCCGATTTATGCAAATGAATGTACACAGCTTAGTGAGTGCAAAAAATGATATAATCGGAAGCTGAAATATATAGTAAAACAGCCGAATATAAATAACCGGGAGATAACTTTAATCGATAAACATCCGATTTTCAAGTTTTCGGAAATTTTATTTTGAGGCCACTGTTATATTCGGCAGTCAAATAATGTTAAACTATTACCGATTGTAAAGGATAAGAATACTGAGTTTGAAATTTTTTGAGGAATTCGTTTTTGGGGCCATTCGGGGGTAAACAAGTCTACATAACTACCGAATGTAGATTTTTTTGGAAAACCAGTTTGGGGTTTTTTTCTCATATTCGGCAGTAAACTACTATCTTGGAACTACTGAATATACATATTTGGTACTCATCGTGTTATATTCGTAAGTTTATTCGAGAAATTATCTACCGAATCTGGGTAGTTCATGGCATTCAGTGCATGCAATAATCGGGTTTTCTTGTTTACAAAAGCACACAAACGCATGAAAATCGAGTATTTGAGTTTCTTAACACAATACCAGTGTTTTACATGCATCGTTAGCTTCAATATCAGGCGATTCTCCATTTTCTTCCATGAAAGGGTCGTCTAGGTTTTCCTCTCCACAAAAGTTTGGATCATTCAACATATACCCCAAATCGTCTTCTCTAAACGGTCGTGAACCCTCAACATTATGTTCTTCGCCATGATTCTCACCTTCTTCTTCATATCCATCCATTTTTGTAGTCATAAAATGGGTTTTCCCTTTTTTCCTTCACCTTCTTCTTTATAACTCTAACAACTCAAAAATGAAAAAATGAAACAGAAATCATTCTAATACTGCACCGACTACAATCGGAAGTCTGGGTAATATTTTGGCTTCCGATTGAAATCGGAGGATAAAATGTTATCATATCCTCCGAATATATAAGGGTAATTTTGCCATTACGAATTACGCGAGATAACGGCTGGCTACATTTTCCCTTTGGGTGACCTTTTTTGTTTTATTGTTGGCCCCTAAATCCTTTCAGGTGGCCCCTAAAAACGCGAGGTTGATTATAATGGGGATAATAACACCTCCAAGTAATATCACTTGTTAGCACGATTGATAAAGGATGATACTGCTTCTGTAAGGGGCGGATACCAGTCTAGGATCCACGGCTAAAATTACTTTGTTTTATATGAATTGGTATCCTCCCCTAACAAATGCCGTAACAACCTTTAGAATCATGATTTTCTTGTTAGCTCGTGAAAAAACTAAGTTAACGAAATAGTTGAAATTAAGTGAGTGATTCTACTAATTGGAGTGCAAGAGCGTATTCAGGTTAAAATGTGGACACACATCTTGGCTTAGAATTCTTTATTTATTTACCCATTATTTTCAACCACTAATGTTTCGTTCAATATTATCGATCACAAAATCATAATGTTAATGGCTGGCCAGAAAATTTGGATATTAGAAGCATGTTTGGATATTACAAGCATATTTGTTTCTACTTTTCCATAAACAGCAGACAATCCCAGAAATTAGATGTAAAACTATTTTGCTTCGTAACATTTTTTATTTTTATTTTAAATTTTAGAAATCATATTGAAATTATGTTGACAAACTAATTTATGAGACGCGATTCCGACATGGGTATCCAAATATGTTTTAAATTGGGAAAATTAAGAAAATGTCCATGAGGGAAAATGTAATTAAGAAAACACTCACGCTTTTTTGAAAATAAAAAAAATGCCCATGTCGTTTGGTTTTCTGTCTGGCCCCACCACCTTGGTAAAAACCTGTTTACTTAGTCAATTTCTCACCACACGAGATGAGAAAAAGGTGGGTGTAATTACAAATATACCCATTGGCAAGAGGTATTTAATCTTCCACCGTCCAGCTCAATTGACGGCTAAAGATCTAAAATCTAGCTTATCTATGTCTTAATCTTTCACCGTACACGCGTGATGTTAATCGACGGGTAAAACACTAAAACCAGCATAAGCCAACATGTGTTTAGGGGATATAATGAGAACAAAACACGAGTTAGGGTTTCATTATTTCATTTGCACTCGGTTTTCTCCGCCTCTCTATATATCTCTCTAAGTTTGAAGAAACCAGAAAAACAAGAGTCTGAGTGATTGAAATTGATGATTTGTTCTTCGTATTGGTAGATTAGGTTTTTAATATCTTTGTTTTTGTAACCTTGAAGATGAAGAGCAAAAAGGATAAGCCGAAGTCCTTAACCAGATAAAGATGATGTTGGCCCTGAAGTAGTGATTAATAAAGTTAGTGGCAAACCTGATTGGTACAACAAATACCAACCAGATATCAACAACATTGATGAGGAAGATGATCCAAATCTATTCCCTGAAGAAGATGTAATACCACCAGTGAACCCTAGTAAGATGTTGGTAAAGTATGCCTTTCATAACAAGCAACATTTTAAAAAGCATCTTAAAAAGTTTTGTGTCATTCATAATTGGCAGTTCAAATGTAGAAAAAGTTGTTCTGTGCAAGTTAGGTCTCTTTGTAGGTTTAAAGATGAATATGACTGTAAATGGTTTGTTTATGCTAGTAAAGTAAAAAATGAGTCAACTTTTGTTGTTAGAAGCGTTAACTTGGAACACACATGTGTGGGGTATAAGAAAGGTAGAAATAGGAGTGCTGATCCAGAAACTGTAAAAGATGTTGTACTTGAAAGTTAGAAAGAAAATTCCGGGGCTTTCATACCAAAGCCCAAGATTATTCAAGAAAACTTTGCAGGTACTCACAACATCAACATTCCTTATATTTGTGCATGGAAAGCTAGGAATCTGGTTCTAGAGGAATGTTTTGGAGATTATGAAGAAAGTTATGCTGATGTACCTAAGTTCTGTTCAATGGTGGCCAATACTAACCCAAGATCTGTTGCCAAGTTTACATATGGAAGAAAAGGTAGGTTCTTTTAATATTTCAGTTTTGTATTCTTCTTTATTATGTATTGGTACTTTCTTTCTTTTTTGTGAAAGAACTGATGTTGAAACCTGCATATGCAGATTTCAAGTTTGAGACTATGACAATATCATTTGCTGCACCAATGAAAGTCTTTCATGTGTCTTGCAGAGGTGTCGTAGGGTTTGATGCATGCCATCTTACTGACAAGTGGGGTGGTGTCCTAATGGATGCAACATCACTTGATGGTGAGAATAGATTAGTGCCTCTAGGTATTGGAGTGGCTAGAAGTGAAACCAAAGAAAACTGGTTAATATTCCTCAAAGATTTGGCATCAGGGATCTTAGCTCATCATTCTGGAAAAGTCACTTTCATATCAGATCAGCAGAAAGTTTGTTGGAAGCAGTTGCAGAGGTGTTTCCTGGTATGCTCAATATATATTGTTGGAGGTAATTATCTTACTTTTAAATTTGTTGTTGCATAATAACTTCTTTATTTACAATGATTAATTTTACATTTTTTCTGGATGTGAATTATATTGCAGGAACAATTACAAGAATTTCAAGAAAACTTATAAGTCCCCCACATTGCACATCTCAATGTGGAATGCTTCCAAAGCCTACAAGATAAAGCATTTTGAGGTTTGTTTCTTTTAAATTTGCTTGTACTACATTTCTAGAGTAATTTAAATACATACTAACTTACAAATGGGTAATGTAGGAACACATGATTGCTATGTACGAAGAAAATTCTAAAGCTGCAGAGTATCTTATGAAACAAGGTCACCGTAATTGGGCTAGGGCTTTTTTTGATCCCATTAGTTGTTGTGAGCATCTCAATAACAATTTTTCTGAATCTTTTAATTCAATGGCTACTGAACTGAGAGATAAACCTATAGTTATTCTTGGAATGTTCTATGGTGAGTTGGTGATGAAAATGCTTACAAAGAGAAGGTAACAATGTACAAAGTGGAAATCTGGAGATTTGGTTCCTAAAGCTAAGGACCTTATCAAAAAAATGCTTGTCATTAGTGAAAAATTTCATGTTCAAGTTAGTGTGGTTGGGGAGGTTTATTTGGTCACCAACAGGTCCACCAGAAAAATATTCACAGTGAATTTTATAGAGAAGAAGTGCACTTGTTTGTAGTGGCAGTTTAGAGGATTCCCTGTCAACATGATGTGTCTGCATTGAAGACAATCTCACCAAATTGGGATGAGTATGTATTATGTCTTGATCTTAGCATTTATCGTGGCATTTACATTTTTTTATTTCTCTTTTACTTGTGCATTAATGTACCAGCAAACATTAAAGGGAAGATTCTAACAATTTTATTTACATTTGTTTTGTCAGGTATTGCACTCCTTACTATTCAGTGTATTATTATATGACCACATATGCTCCAAAAGTTTTTCCATTGGAAGACATTTCTGACTATCCAGAGGTACTATTCTATACTTTATGGATTGTTTTGCATTTACTTTAAACTTTAACTTTATTTTCTATTTAAAAGCACTTTAGGGTTTCATCAGTTCCCATCTCTTCTTTCTACTCTGAACTTTTCTTTTCTCTGTTTCTTGTTGCAGCCACCAATGGAAAACAAGATACTACACCCTCCCAGCCAAAGAAATCCTGACAGACCTCATTCAAAGAGGAGAAGAAGTTATGATGAACCTCAAACTGAGAAGAAGAAAAGGAAGTGTACTCAGTGTGGATCTACAGAAGGTCACAACAAGAGAACTTGTAAAGGTGGTGATGTTGGTAAGAATCAAACTGGCTATAGACCAAGAACTGATTGTGATGCTACAAACTTCACTTTCACAAACTCAGATGGAGCTGAAACTAGCACTGCAAGGGGCAAAGCAAAGAAGCAAGGAAAAGCATCATATGTTGGTGAGTCTTCTACAAGAACATCCTCTCATGGAAAACCACCTTCAGTACCAAACAATCAAAGATCTGCATCTGTAGGGCCTAGTAACACACAAAGTTTCAGTCAAGCTTTTGCTGGTATTGGATATGTGGCTCAGAATATTGCTACTGTTACACAGGCTAAGGGAAAGCAGAGAAAGAATGCAAAGAAGAAGTAATGTGTGTGTCTGTTTTGCTTTTTTGTTGGATCTGTGATCCTTTCTTGTCTTTTGTTTCAACTGCTTTTAGGTATGAACTTGTTTATGGATGACAAAACAATATGGATTTGAAGTACCTTTTAATATTAATCAAAGTTTATTAGTTTAAAGTATTGCAGATTACATTGTAAGCTTTTTGTTAACTTCCTTACATATTTCTTTGACATGAATACTTGAATGCATAACACTTTCCCTTGCAGCAATGACTATGTGATCAGAAACCCATCTGAAAGATTCACAATCTGTGCAGGTAAGATAAGCTATGTTGAAGTTGTGATTATTCTTACATAATTTCAGTTTCATTTCTGATTTGCAGTGATCTTTGAAGCATTGTAGATTGTGCAGTGCACATTTGTTGTAGGAGTGATCCCAGCTTCTCCACAAGCACATCAACAAATCTTAAATGGAAGCTTGATATCAGCACATCTGACTACATCAATGGCTAAAGCAAACCATTCAAAGTATGTGCAGGTAGGATTTGAGCACTTGAAGAACATTTCACCTTCTGTTTCAGTTGTCTTTGATCTAAGTAACTGCCTTATGCCATTACAAAGTATATGTTTACACCTAGAATACATCCAAGGACAAACCTTTGATTCATGGCTTCCTACATCACAGATTGAACATAGATTTGGTTGGTTCTCTTCACTAGCCTTGATGTTGTTGTTTCTACTACTACTAGGAGAATGTATTAGATTTTTGCTCATGACTATGTGTGTAGTTGGTTTCGTTTTGATGATTTGGGTGAACTTGGGTCTGATCGTTGGTTTTTATACAGGCTGAAAGAGAATATGACCGTTACAAAAGGGAATTAAATCTGGGCCATTGATTGTTTACTACAAGATAGTGACACGTGTCAGCCGACCGTTACTGAAGCTTGCACGTGCGGCTAACGTGTTGTCACTCATGACCTGAGTTCATGCTGAGTCATAGTTCCAACGCGGGCCGATCTAGCTGATTTAGGGGTTAGAATGTCATTTGACATAGCAGATTTACTGCCACATGTCATGTAACGTCCGTTAGCCGTTTTTTTTTGAAAAACCGGACGGAAAAGATCAACTCATGGGCATTTTCTTAATTTTCAAAAAAAAACGTGGACATTTTCTTAATTACATTTCCCCTCGTGGACATTTTATTAATTCTCCCTTTTAAATATTTTTCAAACCAGGCCATAAAACCATCATCATTAACCCAAAAATCCTAACAATACCTCCATTAAGAGTCCCAACACACGCACACAAGCCCATTTCCATCTAAAAATCAATTAAATCTCATCAACCAAGACCGGAGGTGGAAAGACATCATTCAGATAGTATTTTTTTTTCATCCAATCCCCCTTTTGACGGATCAAAACAGAAAAGAAAGATTTGGATTTAGCCGATATATTTTCTTTTATGTGCATTTGAATTCGATGCTGTACTGAGATTCTCTTTATCATCAATCAAACGTTTTCTCAATGAGGTTTTGAATAAGCCCAAGCACTGACCTTCTAGTTCGAGACCGACGTGTTGACGCTAGTGTGGGATCCGCTGAAGTACCTACCAGTTTAGGTAAATATCTAACCAGTTCCCCAATATGGGAGGTCATGCTTAAAAACTATGCTACACTTGTTCTCTGGAACTACATTTTTTTGAACTACTCGATTGATTTACATTAGGAAATCTTTTTACTATTATTATCCCAACAGTATCAGTGGTACTCTCGCACTCATGTCTAAAACTGTTTGGTTCAAGGAAGAAATTGTGTGGTGCTTGATTTGCTTTAGTGCATGGTGGAGCGACTCCATATGAACATATCCTATTCTTAGGTGGTGTATAGCTATGCATAGAGGTATCCATCTCATCGGGGGGTGGGTGGGTGGTGGTGATGGATGATTCAGTTCATAGTGGTTTACTCTTTATCCTATCATCTATCATCATATATATCTAGATTTGTCTCCTCTTTTGATAATGTAATCATGAAACTACTTTAGATCAAATGATCAATCCTTTTCATTTATGATTAACACAATAACACTACCTAAACTAAACAAGCGTCCAAAATTTGCGATTCCACTCGAAGATAGCTTTAAGAAGACTGCTGTCATTACTCACAAGCATGTACCGCTGACTATTATCGACTGCACCACCCAGCCTCCATCTTTACCTCGGTAGATCTGTTTTTTTTTTCTTTTTGAAAGTGATTAGACATGTGATTAATCATTAAGGTGAGCAGGGTTACCTAATTTATTTAGGAAAGACTAGGTAGCAGGTGCCGAGCCAGCCCATTGCAAGGAGTTGCACTTGCAGAGTTGCATCTCTGTCCAGCTGGCTCCAAAGCCTAATTTAAGCCCAATAATAACTTTTTCCATGTTTACAAGCCCAATTTTGTTTATTTGCACCCCCAACAAAATTTGTATACCCAAAACAAATTTTTGCACCCCTACTTGGAAATCTTGGCTCCGCCCTGCTAGGTATCACCCGGCTTACGGCCGGGCTCATCCTTTTTGTCGTCAGCCGGGTCTTAAGGTCCTAGCAAATTACAGGTGTTAGTTATTAATGAAAAGAAGTTTATGTTATATGGGTTCGGATCTTGGTGGATGATCCACCATCTAGATTAATCGGGAAAACACCGGACGTAATATTAATTTCACCGGCTTAATATTTGGGGTCAAACTTATCCTGCAATGGTAGTATTAAACATATGATAATAACACCTGTCCTATGGGTGTCAGGGCTTTGTATTGACACGTCATGTACAACAAGTCTATAAATAGACCCTATGTATATTTGGTTGGTGCGTGCTTGTAAGAAAAACAGAAAACAGAATAACATTTCACTTCCTCATTTCACCATGTATCAGTTAGTGCTTTATGTACATGTGCTCGAGCTAAAGAATATAGCTAGCTACTAGTTAATTGACTTTAGTATATAACACGTCTAGTTTAGAAGTACTAAAACCCGTACAATTGTATCACTGTATACAATAGCTCCTAACTTGCTGGCCTTGATTCGAAAGAACTTTTAACACGTTATCAGCACGAATTGCTCTTTGACGATCGGCATGGCGGCTGGCTGGTGATATGGAAAAGGATAATTCTCTTTAACCCTTCCATATTTTAGTCAACTATTGTTGAGTAGCATGGACGGACTCAGAATTTTTTTCAAGATGGGACTGACTAATATTGTAGGTTTTGCGGCCGAAGGTCGCTCTAAATTATATTTGGTTTGAGTCTGTTATTTTTTTGACAAGCCTGATTTGCTTAATATGTGATGCATAGAAATATAGAACTACAGACATAATAAGAGAAATTGATTCGCGACAGCGAATTTCTCAAAAACTATAGATGTTTGAAGTAGGAATGTTATTAACAAGAAGGTCCTTTTGTGTAAAAATTGGTAAGCTCATGAAGATGTCATGTTTTTTTGCCTAAAAGTATATCACTTACATAGTTTCATTACATGGGCTAGAAATTAAATGGGCTTGTCATGATTATCAGTGGGCTAACATAAATACATAGCTATTTTTTTTTGGGCAGATTCAGGGACGGGCTAGAGCCCCACTTAGCCCTCTCATAGGCCCGTACCTGTTGAGTAATTTTATGTTTGAACTTTTATAGTGTCTAACTTTGTTTCCTATTTTGATTAGGACTTGTTAAAGAGAAAGTTGGACATCTTACCGTATTTTGTATGTGCTATTCGGGACACAGAAAATTATGCGGTATATGAAGAGATATCCAAAATAGGTACGTATAGAGACGACTCATATTTGTGGTATTATTCGATTTCCGAATTTAGCCAAATATTTGAGTTTTGTAGCATTTTGATATTTTTCCTCTTTAACCAAACAACGGAGGTTTTTCCACGTCCTTTTGGATAGCGTAGAGAGTAAAATTGCGTTTGTTGGTACATCAGTAATTTTGTGGTGTCTACCGTTTAATACCGGTAGAGCGAGGAATTATTGCATCCTTGGGGATATCAAAATTTTAATATTCCTCTGCTATGATAATCTCTAAAATTCAAAGTCATTCCACCTGTGATGAAAAATGGACACCGGGTTAACACGATTAGCCAGTCTCTATCAACGGTCCTTGAAGCGACCTACAATTGATATCGAGACAATTTCTTTAAGATATAAAGAACGTGTTCATATTTCAACTTTGATAATTTAATATTTCGTCAACCCTAGTAGACGAAATTGGAGATTTCTCGGTATTACATTTTGAGGGTTTTCTCCCTTGTTTCACCATTGATTTTTGTGGTACGTAGTTCGGCTTAATTTCTGGAGAACCGTATAAAATATTGTGGTGAGCAATAAGGAGAGCTTCATATTTTGCGCCCTTAGGTGTTCCCGCTAGCTTTACGGCATGCATTATATGCACCAATTATATGCATCGACAAGCTTTAAAGATCTAGTGCTTAATTTGCACTTTGTATATGTTGTGTCAACAACACCGAGTGCTGCAAATGTTAATTGCGCCTCGTAGATATACAAACGTCGAGCGATAATGAGCATTGCATTTTTGTAAATGATATTTAGAGTTAATATCATGTCTTATTGTCGCCTGAGCTATTACCTGAAATCCTGAATTTGGTGAATTAAATTTGCACTAGTACCTATGCAAATAACTTTATCTTTGGCGAAAAAGGAAAATATAATTGTGGCAGGCATATTTGAATATGGGAACCACAATAGTTCTCGGGTTTAAGAACCTGATGAGCATCGTACCACTAGAAGTGGAGTAATACGGGACGATAGCATAATGATTGGGTGAATAAGCCATATTTGAGACTGGAAGAGCTCTGCTATCGTTGTGACATAAAAGACACGACACGCGCATTTGAAATGCCGTTCATTGTTGTTGATCTCTATCGGTCGTCTTGGCAGGACTGGTACTGATATTGAGATAATGTCTATGGTCACAGAATTTGTTTACAGTTTACTGTTAATTTTACATGGAAATTATCCCAGCTGGATAGTAAACGAGAGAGAAAACCTGATCAGTTATCTCTCCTGGGTTGCGTATTATGTTGCTTTGTGCACCCAGTTGATCCCTTGATAGGTAGAGTAATGCTGAACTGAAGGTTCTGTTGATGAGACATTCCCGCTTGAGGATCAGGGGGAGCATCGTCGACGATAGGGGTTGATTCCAATTGTGTCTCATCTAAATTCTCACACCGAGAAATGCCTGAGGTGTTGGAGATCGGCATAAACTAAAGTCCTTGCAAGGCATGCCATGAAATCGCAGCGATTGTTTCATCTAAAAGTGTTCTGATGAATAGACGAAAACCTCTAGTTTGAGGGATGCCAATCTAATCAGATAACGTCCATATTCTCTTTGAGTGATGAGTTGATATATCTCCTGACGAGGAGCACATCCATAAAAGTTGCGTTGATATCTCGTGGTAAAAAATATCCGCAAAATCTGGTACCAATGGATTAGAATATCCTCAAACTCTAGAAAATGATGTAAGATCGTTTATTTACTGATTGTTAACTTACTGTCGACAATGTTCAGAGTAGCTACTGAAATCGTTGTGGATAGATATCTCCTTTGCAAAGGAATTATCGACAAAGTTCATATGATTGGCAAATATGGATCTTAGTCCATATTGAACTGTTTTCTCACTTGAATTTGCTTTAGGACCTCAATCTTAGCATTGATTGCAAATTCAGTGCTTATCAAAAGGCATGATGAGAAAATTAAGGTCGCTTGTTTTATAGCGCCATCGTTTGACAACGATTTTCTATAGACATTAACCAGGTTCATGAGAGTATAGTCTGGTAGTCATGCATGACTCGACTTATCACCTGGGGTAGTAAATGTGTATCTATACTCGTATAGATTTTACAAGAAACTCTTGTCTGCCAGTCATTGATGTTGTATCATTATAGTGATGCTCTGGGCATTGATGGTAAATATTTTTATTGTTCTTTTGCATTCATTGAATGGTTTTGCATCTGAACTTATTACTCATGAAACCATTGTCATGTTTTTTGTTTGAGACGTGCTATATTCCACCATTGTTACTACTATACTACAAGATTTGCAAATTTGATGAGAAAGTCTTCGCACCGTTTGGAGGAGGAAGGGCTATCGCCTGAAAAACGGCGTGAAGTATCCTAGTTTGTACAAAGGAGAACTAGGATATATCTCATCGGGATGTTTTTAGCAATGAAAGACATACAGAAAATTTGATATCTTCAGAAATTGAAAATCATGTTTCTCTATGAGAAGCTGTGTATGTAGTAGTAAGTTTGTCATTTAAAACACACCACAATGTGGATGACTAGTTGATTTAAAATATTCTGCACCTCCTAAAAGGAAGAGCCAGTCACAATCATTGAAAGATAATGCTCTCACAGAGACCATCAGTGGAAGATCTAATTTCTCTGAGTATAGTTCTCCTAATAAGAGAATGTCTCTGCAAAGGCTGTGAAACCTCAAAATGAGAGTATTTCCATAAGGCATGCATGCAATAGAGAAATTTGCGGTCGTAATCCAATGATTGTTGATGACATAGTCAAAGTATCCACGGATACCACCGTAGGTGTTGTTGGTTTAAACCACTCTCTATGGGAATGTCATCAAAGGTATGATTGGTTATACCATGAGAGATCAAATCAGCATAACAGTTTCTCGCAAAAATGCATAAATTTGGTACTGCAGCCCGAACACTCCATAATGTGATCCACTCTTAACCGCAGGTGGGTGTTTGCAGTTCCGACATCCGATAATGTAACCCCTAGTGGCTACAAGTGGATGTATGTGCATAATGAGAAAACTAAAGTCAACTAATGGGACAAAGTCTTTTACATGAACCTGAGATGGATGTATTTGTAACATATTCCCTATTGTGGATGCAATTACTTCTTTGGTATTTGTCTGGCAGTCTTTTAAGGAATCGACGTGCATCTAAAAGATGTGGTTGTTGCAAATTTGTATGAAGTACAGATAACTGCATACAAATTCCTGAAAGGTTTTTCACCTATCAGTAGAATTACCATATCATATCCATTCGCTCAATAAAAGTGGTCAATCGTCTGAGTGAATGCTTATATTATCCAGGGATATGTGAACCATCTTATATGCCCATATATTGTGCATTTACTAAGAATTTGATATATACAACATCTACTTTATTGGAACTTTTGAAGAGTCCTCCAAAGCACAAAAATGCTTAAAGCAAAAGTTCGAGATGAAAATCTCGGTAAAACAAGGGCTTAATTTGATTGAGCATTGTAGATAGAACTCCTTTAATTTCGTCAACCATAAAGGTGTATACATGTTTAAGTGGATAAGCTAATCATTCGATCTCTTATTTTTAAGATTGATCGGCTTACATCTCAACCAAGGAGATGTATCACTTTGTGGTTTGTATTACACAAAAGTTGTGTAAACTAATGGCACATTAACTGAGATATGTTATAGGTACCTGATATTGGATATGTAGTAAACATGTAAGTCTGGTTCTATCCAGCACCAATATCGAGACATTGGTCCGGAGAAAACCCTTCATCTTCGTGGTACCATTAAGCTTGATCTTTCGTATAAAAGATTGTTGAATGTCTCCCACAGATAAAGTTAATCAGACTATTTAAGTTTTGATTTTTGACACGTTTGTTACAGCATCTTATCATTTTCCTAGCTAATAGTAGAGGATACTTCTTTATCCTCCGATCGATTATGATTGTTCATACAAAGCTAGTTGAGAATAAATGGCTGAATCTATCAGGTGATAATTAAGAAACTGCACAGAGTAAAATCAGACTAAGTGAAGGAAGACGCTGAAGACATTAAACGTTGGTTCGTGACCTCTATGCAGTATCATCGGGCACAATGATCAACTGAGAATTCTACTCGAATCCTAGAAGACTATGGATAATGGGTATGTTGGTCATTACGTCGTGTACTCTTTTTCCTTAATCAAGGTTTTGTCCCACTGGGTTTTCCTTGTCTGGGTTTTAATGAGGCATGCGAGTCTACTACCATCCGCAGTTCGAAATGTTGTACTCTTTTTCCTTCGTCTGGTTTTTATCCCTTCGGGTTTTCCCGGGCAAGGTTTTAACGAGGAAACATCTGCGGGTTATCATTGTTTTGAGGACTCATATTTTCTTAAGTTCAGGTTTTGCCCCTTTGCGTTTTCCTGGCGAGGTTTTTAATGAGGTAACAATCTTAGAGCGGTGAGCATCATCTAAAAGAGATGGATATCCATAGACTTTCTGGATAAATCAGTGATCGGATTATCCCATTTTACTCTTCAGTCAAGCTTTTACAGCACACAGTTTTTCCTGATAAATTATACGCGAAGCCTAACAAGTTCCATCGACAATATTGTTGCAAGCTTCTAGCGTTCAGGTTTTGTCCTAAATGGTTTTCCAGATGCAGTTTTGATAAGACAATGAGCTTTTTTTCGATTTTTGTCCCATCGATTTTACCGGCGAAACATTGATGAGGCAACATATTTAGAATGGTGGTCATCCAAGGGGAGTGTTATATGGGTTCGGATCTTGGTGGATGATCCACCATCTAGATTAATCGGGAAAACACCCGACTTAATATCAATTTCACCGGCTTAATATTTGGGGTCAAGCTTATCCTGCAATGGTAGTATTAAGCCTATAATAATAACACCTGTCATATGGGTGTCAGGGCTTTGTATTGACACGTCATGTACAACAAGTCTATAAATAGATCCTATATATATATATATTTGGTTGGTGCGTGCTTGTAAGAAAAACAGAAAACAAAATAACATTTCACTTCGTCATTTCATCATGTATCAGTTAGTGTTTTATGTACATGTGCTCAAGCTAAAGAATATAGCTAGCTACTAGTTAATTGACTTTAGTATATAACACGTCTAGTTTAGAAGTACTAAAACCCGTACAATTGTATCACTGTATATAATAGCTCCACTAGTAGCTAAAGTACAGACTAGCAAATTATTAACTTGCTGGCCTTGATTCGAAAGAACTTTTAACAGTTTAATTATTGTATACAAAAGAGGAGTCCAATAAGAGAAAACAAATAGCGGGTGAAGAAGCTTAAAATGGTGGATAGACAAATGGACAGCCAGTACGGTTTGGTCCCATCTAATCATGAACTCCATCGAAACAAATTCTCTGTATGGGTTGCTCGCCTAACCACACTCATATGAGCAGCTAATAACGTACTTATGCACCAAAAAAATGATCCACGGCATTCATGTCTTTGCTTCGGTTAACATGTTTGTTTTTTTGTAGATTGGTGTAGTTTAGAGAAGTCAAGTTAAAAAACCAATCTTGAGTCTGGTGGTTTCTGTGAAAAGATTGCAAGCTTTCAAGTAGAGCCCACAAAAAAACGAAGAAAAAAAGAATCAAATAACATGGATTGGATTTTTTTTCCACTGTATCCAAAAGATAAATATATCGCATCTGTATTGGAATTGATCTTAATCCATCGCCCACTGTCAATGGTCGATCTAGAGACCTAATGTTATAGCTGGGGCAGAAAAATAGTTATGGTCAGCTATAGCCTGGTCAGATCTAGGATTATAATGGGATAAGCCGTGCAAAGATAATGTTGGTTATAAAGGGCTGAGAATAGTACTTTTTCTCGTCAAAATAATAGGTTAAATTTTCTCATTTATCATCGCGAAACTGATTTATGTGGTCGTTTCAATTAATGAAGAAAATATGCAAAGAAGAAGACGTTGGGACATCTAGTCAAGAATCTTCATTGTTTTATGCGATAACTGTTCTAGTCAGTTCAGTTATCGATATTGTGTAAAACTTGAACTGGAAGTTAGTAAACGAAAGAATATTCATTGTTTTTTCTTTTCTTGAAGCGTGAGTAATGCTAGTTACAGTTGTCGTTCCAACTAGGAAAATTTCCTCTCTAGCGTAACTGATACTTATAAGTAATATGAAGATTCAAAGAATACACAACAAAAAGAAAAAGTGATGAGTGATCTTTTAAGGAAAATATTAATATTGAGCTTTTATGCATTTTTGGGAGAAATTGCAATCGGTTTCAATATCAATCGGACTACTAACCCCGTGTATGCTTTAAACGTTGTTAGCACAAACTTACTCCACCGCGTTTCAATGTCAAGTTATCCAAATTTATGATCGAGCAACCAAGTCAATGCTTTACGCATCAAACACCATGCACAATGACATAATCTACCCATTCAACGATGAGGCCGACCGATAGGATGATCAAGTTTGATCAAATGAGTAATGAATATATAATGTTTTTTATTACATTTTGCTAAAATTATATAATGGATAATGAAGCTGTGACATTTCGTTACAGTTTGTGGGTGATTGATCAAACTATAGACTCAACTTTTGCCTTTTCTTCGTTTAATGCTTCGCAGTTATGCTTACAAAGGCCAACTCTATCGTTTTATGCTTAGTAAAAGGTGCAAAAGTATAATACAACTTACAAAGGATGTTGATGGAAAGGAGTAGATCGAGAGAGACAATATTAGGGTTTCGTTTAAATTCAGAATTAGTGAGAAAGGAATTATAGTTTAATTTAAGAATTTGGATCAGGATCGGTAGATACCCATGATAAGAGGTTAGTTGGGCTAGTGGGGCAGTTCTAATGTTGGTTATAATGGGCCGTGGCATGATCTCAGCGGTCGAGCTTAGAGATAATCCTAACCGTCTTTTATCCATCATAGACACCACATTTCCTTAGAACATTGATAGTTTTTTTTTTTTTTTTTTGCGAAAGAATCGAATTCAAAAAAGAAAAAATTAAACTGGCTGCGAAACATATTCCCGATAAACACGTTCCTCAGGCGGGTTTTTTTCTTTTTCTTTGGTCACATAGCATTTAGATACGAAATTGTTGGGGGTTGTTTTTTTTGGATTATTTGGTTTCGGTAGTGTACAACAAAAATAACATTGTGTGAAAAAAATTAATTTATAATTCCTTTTCATTTACATGATATAAGAATTTAAGACTGAAAATGTAAGATGGTATTCGTGTAATCATATCTTTGAAAATTTATGTAATTTTGTATGATATATTTCTTTTAGTTCGAAAGGGGAAATTTTTATTGAAAAAACAAAAAGAAAGGAGGAGAGATGTCGAGACAAGATGAAATGAGCATAAAGGACCGACCCACTGAAAATGCATATTTCGTGTCTTGAGAGTAGAGACTCCATGTACTACATACACAGAGTCATGATCTGATGATTCGTCTAGTTGTTCATTAATCATGATCAATTACAGTACTCTTACAGGTGATTATCTCGATTCGAATAAGTTAGGGGATTATGGGTATCTTCTTCGTCAATCGGATTGTCAGTCCAAAAAGTATCAAGAGAGAGAATCACTGAAAAGTATCTCTTATTAATCAGTAAAAGTTGTGTATATTTTACTTGCTTTACAAGCGTAGTTATCACGCAGAAAGTGTGCCTAATTGAAAACTCCCTTAATCTAGCTGGAGATGACGTCATTATCCACTCAAACATCACTTCCTTCTCGAATGATTTCCTCACCTGGGGAGCTCTCTTTGTCATGTGAATCTTACTCCAGGTCGTGGGTTCTTAGTCTTGTGTTTTAGTTGTGTCTTTGGTCTCTATCTTCGTTGTGGGCTCCATAACTCAGATCGTGCGCGTGGTTTAATCTTCGTATTTAGGTCTTGGTTATGATAGTATGATGTCCTCTAAGTCTTTCACGTACTAAAGGCTCGTCTTCTCGACCTCGACCTATGTTCTCTCTCAGCACTCTGCCTCGTACGACTGTACAACTGTCAATATTGGGTAGATGTTATATTTTGACCTCTACATATTTCCCCAAGTTTACTTAAAGTTTAGTTTTTGACTATATTTAATGTAAACTCCAATTATTGTTTATTGCTCTGCAGCAGCTCATATCATTTTTACAGCCGGAGGAAAAGTGAATTTTATTTTGGTGTAAATATCATTACAACTTAGATCGGATAAGAGATAAAAATTAGTTTTATCTGGGCGGTATTACATAGATTTGGGATCTTTGAGATCTTTTTTTCTCTCACACTCTCCTTCAAAAGTGGGAGTAACTTTTTGTAAATATATTGGTTTGTTAGTAACTGTCAAGGTTGCATTTACTGCACATGTGAAGGTTGTTTGACACGTGTCAATTTTCGGTATTTAAGTAATTCCTCTGGGGAATATTAGCCCTAATTTTTGGTAATTTCAAGATTTATTGATACCTCATAAGGAGCACAATATTTTATATTTACATTATTAATGTAACCTTTCTCGGAATTCGAAAGTTAACGTAGGTGTATCACACATGCAGTGTGAATTCATTTTTCACATTCTTTTTTTTTCCTTGAGTTTTTCTTATATACTAATCTCTCTCCTGGGGGAATGGAGTTGAATTTTTTTGACTATATACATTTTATTTTTTTATAGGAATCATGATCTTCCCGAACATAGGAAAATCAGTATTGAGAAATTGTACGCTAATTATGAGGTTCGAACTGTTTCTGGTTCTTATGAAGAACATTTCTTGTAGGAGTCTAGAACTTTCCCTCGGCTTTGAGCATGATAATCCAATCATGTATAAATGATTGGTTGATATTAAGTTTAATGATAAGTGTCCTCTTGTCTTTTCAAGTCGATGGAGCATAGTAGTCGTATTACTAGCTCTCTGAGGGTGAAGGCCTTTCCTTTTACTCGTGAGTTCTCATTCATTTTTTTATTTATGCGCTTTTCTAGAAAACATGTGTTTACCGTGTTTCCTGATTCTTTTTGTTCCTTCTCATCTTTTATAGATAAAAAGAAAGTTATGGAGCACTTATCGTGCAGATCAGTCTTCTCCGAGTGGGTTTAGTGACCTAGATGGTGCGGCGGAACTCAAGTTTTTATTAGCTTCTTCCCACTCGAATGATCCATTACCTTCATCTACTGGACTTTCGGAGCCTGAGATGTGAATGTCATCTAAAATTGTCTTGATAAGTATTTCTCCACAGGTTTGTTTGTGTTTTTTCCATTGATCAATTATTTTTACTGACTAATAAAATTTATTCGCAGTTGATGAATGTATTTGCAAGACGGTCCATTTTTCAAGGAATCTTCTGCAGAAAGCGGATGAATCCCTCTCTCAGCTTAAGGCTAGACTTGAGCTTAGAAGATCAAACAACTTAAGTTTCACTTGCCATATAGAAGATCTGAGCGTGAAGTGTAAGGGGTATGAGCTGAACGAAAACCTTCTCAATGATCAAATTGTTCAGTTAACTCGAGAGCTTCGGAATGCTCGTGAGCAGCTTGCTTTGACCGAATCTCTCCCTCCACATTCTTTGACATTGGTGGCAGCTCTCAATGTGCTGATGCTACCAATGTTGATGTTGATATAGGTAAAGCGAGGTCAACCCTTGGTGACAGTGAGCTTGATCAGTCCTCAGAGGATTCTGGTTGAAGACCTTTTTTTTTCTTTTTGTAAACCCCTCATTTTTTAGCTTTAATAAAGTTCTTATTTAATGTGTATATTTTGGACATTCTGAGAAATTAATGCGGTTTATTCTGTTCAAATTTGCACCCAATTTGCTACTCCCCTCCTTTTTTGGAAGACTAATTTTTGTTTGGATTTTGAATTCGTCGTTTAGACCATTATCTTTTGGATATTTCATTGATCTGTTATTGAAAAAGCGGGGGTATAACAACCACACCCAATAATTTGTTCGGTAATCTGGATGGACTAAACTCCAATATAATTTCAAGAGCTCCAACTTAAAAGTGAGACTCAATCAAGAAAGATATCAAAGAGATTTATCTCTTTCTCAATTGATCAGTAAATCAACTAGATAGAAATTCGTGAGACTGATTGATATGAGAATAACTTGGACATGTGGAGGGTCGTTTCTGTGCAATTTTTTTTTTGGACAGTTTGTCTAGAGTGATTGAATAAAAAATTACTAGAATGGAAAAAATTACTATGTAAGTATTTTTTTTCCTTAAAATGAGCACAAAAGAAACATCTAGCCAAGCATGGTTGTGACCTGCTCTGCAGAGATTCTGCAAAATTATATGTTTGAGCTTGTCTTGCGTATACATTATTATTTTTTGAGACATCAAATCATAGATCAACTAAAGAAATAATTTTCGGCAACCAGTGTTTCCTGATGGGGGTTATAACTAATTGTCTAAAATAGTGAAAAAGTTCGACCGAGTCATCTTAAATTTTATTGTTGGTGAGCTTTTTTGGGTTATTCTTCTTTTGCAACCATTGTCATCTCAGCTTCTTGTCTTATACTTCCAGGTTGAATCTCCTCACTCGACATTATTGTTTCCATTTCATCTCCCAAATTAGTTCTAGTGACATGCATGCACCAATATATGACACTCTCCTGTTAAAAACTGTGGCTCCTTCGACTTAGCCTTTTTCATTCTTCATGAATAGAAGTACATTTTCCATGATTAGAGATGAATTATTTTTGTATTATTCCATTACGGTAGTGTTTGGTGTATGTGTTATTATCTGCAGATCCTGGACTTGGGTTAAAGGAGGTTTTCTATTTATTGTTAACTGGTTGGTTATGAAAATGGTGCTTTTGATATGAGTATGGACAATTGTGATTGTTCTTTCTTCCGAAATAAATTTTTTTGAGGCATCGAGCCTTCCATATAAAACAATAGAAAATTACACACTCTTTCCATTCAACATTTCCTATACGACTTAGCTAGGTATTAACAAACCAAGCTTCTAACCATTGTCTAATATTCATTCATAAACCTCATATTACAACTCAAACAAAACCAAACTGCCTTACCGAATACATACTGGTGTTTCCTCATTGTTACTCAAAGTTTACACCAAGGAGGAATGAAAGGTATTCTATTACGAATGACAACATTTGTTAATATTATCTCATGATAACATTTTTTAATGAATATATGCACTCTTGGTAACACACCTAATAACTAATTTTTTTTCCAGATTGTATTGTTACTCCTATATTATGTGTTACTGTTGTTTCATTGATTAGGTGATTGTAAGCAGATTTATAGTGAGATTTCCAGAGTTTGATAAAGGTCAAATTAGTTTATCAGAATGACCATCATTTATTCAGAATATTTATACTTATAATATATTCGGAGACTCTAGGAGGCATGACCTGGTTTACGAAGCTCGTTTTTTATTCCCCATTCTCACCCTGGATGATATTCACTCACTTTGTGGAGAGTATTACCAATAATGAGAGCAATATCAGTCCTACTTGATGTTTTTGGTGTATCTATATGAATCCATTTGTGAGACCAAAGTTTTATGTCTTTTACATTCCTTATCTCCCAGACTCCTACTTGTTGGACCAATTGGAGACCAACATACATACTTTTCCATAGCAGAGAGCTATTAGGATTAGCTTTAGAGATATCCAGAGGAGATACTCTTTTGAAGTATTTAACTCTAAGGATTTGAGACAAAGGTTGGTGTGGGTTCATGATCATTCTCTAAGAAAAGCGAGCTAACATTTTAATGTTGTACTTTTTATACTCTAGTTCGCTTTCTGATTTCTGCAGAGAACCGTGCTATCCCGTGCAACTGCGAGAGATCCCTTTATAAATAAGATGGTTGCTAGCCGTTGGATGTTAATAAATCTTATAATTACGTTATTTTAAAATATCCATAAAAGAAAAATACCTTATGTAATGAGGTAACCAAGATATTCTCTATTCTTTCCTAAATTTAAATATCTCTCTCTTCAACATTATTTTCTTTGTCTTCTTCTTCTACAAATCTTTAATTTCTTGCTTTGATTTTTTGTTTTTGAAACACCATTATTTCTTTGACAATCATCATATAAACCAAATAAAAATAAAATCTTTCGGTTTTAAACTAGTTTACAGAAAACCAATGTCTGATATTTTTGTTCAAGCTTTGGGAAATTAGAGGGACATAATGTTGTTAAAAGAGTTTATCTTTCTAGTGTTTTTGGTAGTTTTGGTGAAACAATTTAGATATAAATTTTCTAAGAAATTGACAGTTGGTTATTTATCTGAATTTTCTAAGAAATTCACATTTGGTGAACAACAACTATAACACTATTTGTTGTTCCATATTTCAAAAGAAGGTTTAAGTTAGATGAGGTCTTCTAGATTCAAATGAGGCATATTGATTTTGGGGTAATGATTGGGTTTCGACGCAACTAACTAATCAACACGATTGTGAGAAGAGATTGGATTTATTTAGGAAAGAAGAGAGTATCTGATTATTTTAATTTGTAGGGTATGTTTGTTTTGTTATTCTAGACTCGAAAATAGGAATTACAATATCTAATAACATCCAATAGGGAATAACCTGCTTGCTTATAAAGGCGTGTTGCACAGCTGAAGAACCCCATGTTGTTGTCATTGTTGTGGCCACAGGAAAATAACCTGTTTATAATATCCATTTTCTTAAACTATGATTTTTAGGAATAAAAAACAAGACATTTAATACATACACCACAAATTAGTTTACTAATCCACAAAATTAGTCTAGTTTTTAGTTTTTCAACTACCGATCCGAAGTATCTTAATTTTGGACCTATGAGTGAAGCGAATAACTCCTAGATATTTATCATCCGACTTTATTGGACCCACCTTTAGGATATGTATTTTTTCCCTAGATTCCCTATTTTTTGTTGAAACATCGACAAGGTGGAGATTGTTGATAGTTATCGATACTTTAGGGAAGGTTCCGGAAAATTTTGGGACCCACTGGAGATTGTTATTTTAGGAAAATACAAGGTTCCCTAGTTTATGAAAACTTGTATATGAAGATGGGCTACCTAAATAACAATAGTTTTCCTAGTTGGTCAGGGTTTCCTTTTCGATGGAGACTGAAAAAATGGGGGTCTAAAAATCACACCCAATATTTCGTTCGGCAATTTGAATAAACAAACTCCAATATACTTTCAAGATAATCAACTAGACAGTCAGACTCAATCTAGAGAAAAGTATACTAAAGAGTTTCATATCTCAATATCTCAATTCAATCTGAAATCAGCAAATAGAAATTTGGGAGCCCGATTGAATATAAGAGAAATAACTTGAACGGTACCAAAGGCCAACGTTCAAGGATCGATCAATTTCAATCAACAACCAAAGATTGGATTTACCAATTGATCGATTCAGCGCACAACCTGTGATATTTCTATTATATAACAAAATATAATGCGAAAAAGAAATAACACAGACACCAGAATTTTGTTAACGAGGAAAACAGCAAATGCAGAAAAACCCCGGGACCTAGTCCAGCTTTGAACACCACACTGTATTAAGTCGCTACAGAGACTATCCTACTACCAATGAACTTCGGGCTGGAATGTAGTTGAGACCTAATGAATCTCACACTGATCAAGGTACAGTTGTGCTCCTTACGTCTCTGAACCCCAGCAGGATTCTACGCACTTGATTCCCTTAGCTGCTCTTACCGACACCAAGAGTTGCTATGACCCAAAGTCGAAGACTTGATAAACAAATCTGTCTCACACATAAAAGTCTATTGGAATAGATAAATCTGTCTCCCACATAAATATCTACAAGTTTTGTTCCGTCTTTTGATAAATCAAGGTGCACGGGAACCAATTGATAAACCAGACTTATATTCCCGAAGAACAACCTAGTATTATCAATCACCTCACAATAATCTTAATCGTATGATAGCGAAACAAGATATTGTGGAATCACAAACGATGAGACGAAGATGTTTGTGACTACTTTTAATATTACCTATCAGAGATAAATCTCAAGAAAATCTTAGCAAAGATAATACTCAATCACGATAGTAGAAGTAAGATCATAACACGCAACTACGGAGAAAATAGTTGGGACTGGCTTCACAATCCCAATGAAGTCTTCAATTCGTTAACCTACGAGGTTTCGTGAAAAACCTAAGGTTAAAGGAGAATCGGTTCTAGTCGCAACTAGTATCACACAGGAGGTGTGGGGATTAGGTTTCCCAGTTGCTAGAGTTCTCCCTTATATAGTTTTGAAATCAGGTTTGCAATTTAAGTTATCTTGGTAACAAAGCATTCAATATTCACCGTTAGATGAAAACCTGATTAGATTCAATCTAATATCTTTCAACTTTTAGATTGAACTTAGATTGTTATACACAAATAAAATGTACTCTCATTTAGGTTTATGTAACCGTACCTAAACGTGTACACCATGTTGGCTCAACAGTAGTTAACCGAGGTTGGCTATATGATCACTCTCATATCAACCTTACTCATAACTTGTTCAAATGACTCAAATGAAACTAGTTAAAGAGTTGTTCAACTTCTATATTCTCATAGAAGTATAGAACACAATTGGAGCAAAATTGGTTTGATTCACTCGAATCAATTCATGAACATTATAGCCACGGTTTGCAAAGCATGCATTACTTATTATATAAATGTATTTGTTCATGTCACAATCGATTTTAGAACTTTAACCACTCAAGTACGCAAACGGGTATGCATACTTGAATAGCCGGACCAAGTTTGGTTTTCGCCAGTATGCGAACGGGTACGCGCACTTAGGTTCCCGTACTTTTCAAACCAACATGTATGCATACTATGGTTCCCGGACATGGATCACATATATGCAAGAGTGCATAACATGTTTATAATACAATGTTGACTCTATTTCAATCATTCAAAACTTTCTTAGAGGATTACAACAACCGTTTTCACATATTATTAGCATCAAAGCAATTTTCAAGTTATTGAAATAATCATAATGAAACATTCCAAGTCTACACCAAATGATGGTATCACACAAGCCATGTAAGATGTTACTCGACGATTTTCACATGATCATCTTTTGACTTTCGTCAAGAATATAAGATTAACTTGGTTGAAGCGAAAGCTAACCAACATATATTTCGAGAAATATGTAAGCGAGTTAAACTCAGCTCGAAATCTCAAATGTGTATAAACGAAAACCATATAGTAATACGACTTATGTATCAATATAGGAGATAGAGTAGAAATAGACTTTCCGAGTGATATATGAGTTTTAGTCTCCACATACCTTTTGTTGATGAAGTTCCACAAGCTCTCCTTAGTAGTTCTTCGTCTTCAATTACACAATCTATCCTAGTCCGAGACATCACTATAAGTAGACTAGAAATCAAGACTTGTAGTTTTGATCACTAACAACTACGAACAAGCTTGAGATAGCAACGCTTGCGAGTTCGACCGAACAGTGCTCTAACAATCTCTCCCTTTATCAATTTTAGTGACAAAACTGTCAATACATATGGATCACAAAATAAATAAACTTTGTAGCTTCTCATCCAAATGCTTGATCTCCTTGGTTCTTCAATATTACTCGAAATATTCGTTACTTCCAAGTACTCCAATGATTCCAAATGTCTTCAACTCAGCATCATCGTTGTTGAAGATCCATAGGTATAACAATGAGAAAACAATTGCTCTCAATAATTGTTATACAGTGTCATAATATCATTATACAACATCAAAGTCCAATTGTATCACAACTTTGACAACAATACTATGGTGATATGTATCACTCCCCCTTTTTCAATACTTCATCTCAATATGAAAACCACTCCCCCTTACATAATGATCCGTAAACCATATGTATTTGTAGTGTGAACTACATATTAATTCTCCCCCTTTTTGTCAATAAAAATTGGCAAAGGTACGAAAACTAGTGGGATCCTCATGAAATTTTCATAGAGATACTTCATGACCAAAAGAGAACAAACATACCAACTTGTTTCGATGATTTCACATAGTCGAAACTTAGTGTATTCATGAAGGAATTTATAAAGATACACGATAACTCCTACAATATTCTACATCCGCACTCCCCATAAAGATTTGGCAATTAAGCACAAGTTCAATTAAGAACTCTCCCCCATAAAATGTCATTCCCGGAAGAACAACAAGAGCGAAGAAACTAAGAAATTCAACTACTGAAAAGAAACTAAGATACTTAACAGAAATTCAACTAATGAAACAAATGCAGAATTGAAGTAACACTTAAACTGGAATTCCAAACTCAATTTCTCAGCAGATCAAGATAAGTGCAGGGGCAAGAGTTTAGGAAAGAATATTGAACCAAAACAACACCAATAGACTTCCATAAGTGTTGAAAAGTAGCAGTATCTAATGGTTTGGTGAGAACATCATCCAATTGTTGTCAGAAGTCACAAATTCCATATTTATGATACTATTTTCATAGAGATCTCGAATAAAATGTGTTTGAGGGCGAAAACTGATTCTGCTGTTTTAGGTAAATTTGGTTTTGTTGATGAGAAACGAATTCAAACCCTAAACAAATGTACTGCAATGAGTACTTTTGAGTTCGAGAGATCAATCTGTAATACTCTGTCCTAAACCAAGAAATGGTCATTCTAGATTCAGTTCGGTCACAAAGTGAAGGAAAAGGGTTGATCTTAAGGAGGGAAGCGAAGAAGGTGTTTGATATCAGAATATTGAATTATGAAGGTGTGGTTTTTTTATGACTTGTATCAGAATGTGGATCTGGCTTGCAGAACGTAAGCTATCAGTTCTTGGTGTTTTCTGGATACTTGTGTTCTCTTCTTGTCGAAATAGATTGAAAACCTATTTATACAAGTCACTGAGCGCACCCTGATCTCATAGGAAGTGGAGGAAGTTAATTAATGGAGAAGTGGAGTTGTGCGGAAGGTAATGATCATCGTGTTTTCGTTACGAGGGAAGACTGATCACACATTCACCCACTACTCTTATTATTGTTAATTGTCCGTCTTTCCTGACATTTTCTCGTAATGGGCGCGTTGCACGCCGCATGCTGTAAACCGCCAGACCAATACCCTAGTTAGCATCCCACAGTTTGTGACATGTTTAATGTCTCGAGTAAGTGGGTCGAGTCGTGGGACTCGTTGCTGAAAGCAGCACATGGTGCTTTTAGGTCAAATAATAAATTATTTTTAAAACCGATATTTATAAAGCATTGCTTATAATCAATGTATGTGAAGCATCACTTTCGAATAAGCAGCTGAAAATAATCGATGTGCTAGAAGCATCGTTGTTTTTGAGCTCGATCGAATCAGTCACGAATCAAGCGTCTTAAAAGCAGCACGGCCGGCCCTCTTTGGGTGTTCATTTGAGGACCCTATGGGCGAGCTATCACTTGGTCGATCGCTCCATGTGGGGAAGAGATGGTCGGTGATCACAATGCTACTTTGTTAGATTTCTGAAAATAAATCTACACCGTCCGATTAGGCTGGCGAAGTTGGACGGTCGTGATCGATTTGTGGCAGTTGTATATTGTCGTTGATGTAATTTAGGATTTAAGGGCCGTCTGGCCCTCCCTATTTTGGATAGTCAAATCAAAGCACTGGGCGTTGATTCGAAAAGGCCGATTGGCCATGTGTGAGGATGAGCCGCTAGTGAGTGCGTTGACATCTCCTGGGTCATCTAAGATCCTATCTAAGCCACTTGATTCGGATGGATAAGATGAGTGGTCACGATCGATTTGTGATAATAACATACTGCCGCAAACATGAATTAGGGTTTAGAACAGCCGCGACTACTCTAGTTCAATCGAGCGGTTCGATGCGTTATTGACTTCTCACAGGCAAGTCGATCGAATGGTAACGAAGTTGGACCGGCGGTGAACGCATGTCAACCTTCTTGATTTTCTGAAACGTGATCTAAGTCGTCCAACAAAGCTGGATAAGTTGGACGGACACGACTGATTTGCGATAGTTGTATACTGCCGTGACCCAATTAGGGTTTTTAGAATAACGCGTTTTCTCTAGTTTGGATAAACGTTTTGGCATTCTCTGGACCTGTTGTGGGCAGGTCGATCGACCGAAGGAGGAGTTGGGACGCCACTGAACACGCCAATACTCCTTTAATCGTTGGAAGGTCGTGATATTTCTGAGACCGTTTTGGCCGATCTAGCTCGTTTGAGCTCTTTCCTTCAACAACGCGATCACCCTAACTTCCGACTAACGACTAGGGATGTTGTGGGTGAAATAAAGTATCCCGATCGGTTGGGATGATAGTGGGACCGATGGTGAACATTATGGAGCTTGTCTGACCGTTAGGAGGCGGTTAGGTTTTATAAATCGACAGGCAAAAACGTACGTCCGTGATCGTTTTGAGACTGACATGGACAGTCTGTGTTTTCCTTAAGGAATTTAAACGCGTTCAATCGCGCTATCTTTTAATTAAGAAGGTGTGTAAACATGCTGGTCTCTTTGTCAGAGAGTGATGCAGCCTGTGTGAGTACTTCCATGCAGATCTCAATACTGACACTTCGGGAGATTCATGCTACTCTGCTGAGAGTGAACATTTAATCGTCATGTCATGTCAATATTGAGAGTTCGGCTGGGAACATAGTGTAGGAAAATACTAGGAAAGTCATGCATTGATAAATAATGCTGGTGGGAGATAAAATTCACAGAATATTTTGGGATTGCTGTTGCACGCACCATTCTGAGTAAATTTCATATATACAAAAATATTAAATTGCTCAATACACATGTGAGCGAAGAGGATTAAACACTCATTGCTTTTAAATAGCTTATGTTCCTTTGCAGGATGACAGCGCATTAAATACAGGGTTTACGATTTTAGCCCTTGAACTAAAAACCACCATCAACATTAAGTCCCATGCTTAGTACGTAACAGTGACATTGTTGCGGGGTAAGCACTAGATGGTGACAAATAAAGGTAAAACTTATGAGACAAAGTTAGATGTTACCAGGAGAGATGGGTACGCCTGTCCTTGGAACATGTCACGTTCAAGAGGTGTCCAGGTAAGCGTTCCCCTAGCATGATGTCGGTTGGCTCCAGGTAGATTAGGCATACTCTTGGTTGGGATCTCAAACTGCATTCCAAGTTCCTTGTACATCTGAGTATCGTTCGATAGCGTGTCCAATCTTTCCTGGCTTCAGTTAGCATGGAGGAAAAGTGGAGGCGCGATGAAGCATCTCAGCTAACAAGTGTTAGGGCTGAAAGGTTTGCTTCCCGGCTAAACTAAAGGAGGGTGGAGCATAATATAATTCCTGGATAAACATGAATACCCTTTTCATGAAGACGTCATAATCCTCGACTCTGATGTGGACGAGCCCTATCATGAGGAATATCCTTAAAAGGATGCTGAAGCAATTTCTGAAAAAGATGTTGAAGCAGCTGAAAAGGATGTTAAAGCGGCTCGAGAGGATGTTGAAACGGCTTCCGGAGAGGATGTTGAAGCAGCTCCGGAGAGGATTATAGTGAAGGTACCATTGTCCCTGGCGTTGATGACACTTCTTTGATGTTTAGTAGTCTTTCTTTCATGTGGCTGGATCCAGGGCTTGATCGATTAATAATCCCTCATTCATGCTCGAAACTTTAGACGTAGCTCTCCTCGGTAAGGTTAGAGTAGAGCCTGTGTACATGATTTTTCAATCTGAGATCTCCCATTCTTTTGTTTGACATTCCCCTTGCAGACTACACGCTTCTTGAAGATTTTTGGCGTGCCGGCTAGGTAGGTAGACGGATGGACGTTGTGCCGTGAATCTTTAAGGACTTCGTTCCAAGAAACATCTTTTGAACCGTCTTCTAAATCTTGTATGTTTGTATGGAATGGGATGCAATGAGAAGTCCCCAGTTACACTTCAGAATCGATGGCATGGCTGGACACGTCAAACACATCTCCGATTTTTACTTTGGAGTCTTTGATGCACATGTACGTCTTCATGTTCAGAATTTTCTGCGGCTCGTAAAGCTTCAATAGTGATGATTGCTGATATTAGAAATAAACTGGTTGAGGGACGTGAAGGCATCCTGTGCTGGCATTCCCCAGGTGTAATTATCCCGAGCTTATTTTCTCTTGAAGGACGTACTTCATTGCATTTGCTGTTAAGGTGTTGAAGTGGCTTCGGCCTTTGAAGAGAGCGTTGAAGTGGCTTCTGGAGAGAGTGTTGATGCGGCTTCAGGATAGAGAGCGTTGAAGCGGCTTCTTCTGGAGAGAGCGTTGAAGCGGCTTCAGGAGAGAGCGTGCGTTGAAGCGTCTTCCGGAGCGTGTGTTAAAGCGGCTTCTTCTGGAGAGAGAGCATTGAAGCGGCTTCAGGAGAGAGCGTGCGTTGAAGCGGATTCTTCTGGAGAGATCTTTGTAGCGGCTTCAGGAGAGAGCGTGCGTTGAAGCGGCTTCTGGAGCGTGCGTTGAAGCGGCTTCTTATGGAGAGAGAGCGTTGAAGTGGCTTCAGGAGAGAGCATGTGTTGAAGCGGCTTCTTCTGGAGAGAAAATATTATGAAAATCTCATTGAAATAATTAAACGGGATTTATATATCTCTGAGAATTCTCACATTAGTACATTTTCTCCACATAATCATATCTCTAGAGTTAGAAAAGATCATCGTCTTAAGAGAAAATATTTTGGGCAGAAATTCCCGAAGAGAAACATGAACCATGTTTCTGATATTCACTATAAGCTAGAAAAATATTACTCCGATGCAACTTAGTTGTATCAAAGTTGTGCATTCTCATCCTTTTCGTGCTCATAATCTTGGATGGGAAAGGCACAATAAAACATGAGCACATTTATTTTGTGTAGTTGTCTATCAGAAAATTCTGTGACGCTTTATGGATAGCTGCGAATCCATGGATATCAAGAAAATGTCATGTTTAACATGATCTTCCAAAAAGAGGTTTTATTTAGAATTTTCGAATTTTAATAAACCTTCCAGCTTGAGAAGTTCGTACTAAGGAAATGAAATATATTCTTTAATATTCTCGTATTTTCCTGAGATATTTTGGTCTGAAAGTTGTCTCTTTTAAAAGGAGAAACTGTCTCTTGCCTGTATTCTGAAACCCTGATCAATCCTTTTATATCTATTTATAAATAACCTAGCATGCCTTCGATAACTCGCAGTGTCTAAAATGCTAATAAGGAGGAAGCTCAAAAGGTTAAGGATTGTCAAGGAATCAATACAGAAAGGAAGAAGAAAATGATCATTTCTGGTTATGATTCTGATAGTTCAGTTGGATCACAAGATGAGTCATGTATGTTGGATTAAAACAAACAAGATCCAACCAAAACCAAGTGGATTCGTTCTGATAGTATGTCTCAATATATCCAAGGTTTTGATGAACTAGAAACCAATCTTGTTATGACTGTTCGACATCAAGATTGGGTAAAAGAAAAGATTGAAGGAACAAGAGGAGTTCTTGCTGAACTCAAAGTTCTAATTGAGGAACTTGAGAAACAAGAGTGGTTGTAGACAAGTCTCTTGAGACATGCTTTAAGAGTTTGAACACTGAAGAGATCTCAGTGAACAACAAGAGCACCACTAGAGATTAAGTTATTTGTTGTAATACTTAATCAGTAAAATAGACATCAATTTTTTATTTCTTTCAATGATTGTATTGGTCTATTATGAATAAAATTATTTGATTTATAATTTTCTTGTGATAGTTTTCAGTTTACATAGCCTGTGCTTGAATGCTTTTATATTATTGCTATGTATGTTTATGAGATGTTTAATTTCGGTTTTACTACCTTAATATTCGATCTCATATATTGTGAACCCTTGTAGTTTGGGTGACTTAAGTTCTAGCCCATGTTGGTAGGCTTTATCAAAGAATCTTGAGGGGTTCTGGTGGACACAGTATGTGAAAAGTCACAATATATTATATCGGTTTTGGTTTAGCATAGGCCTTGTTTGGTAAAATTATGGTTATCTATTTATGATTATAAATAATCATAAATTGATAAATGATTTTGATATAATCATTTTAAAAATAAATTTTTCCAAACACTTTTTTCAAATAATTGATTATCTTAGAATGGTGATCTCAAAAAGAAGACGAAAGAACAATGATCTACCATTTTCTTTTAGTCCTATGTAGTTTTTATGTCTCTATGTTAACCGTTTATAAAAAATAATAAGAAAAAATTCAACCTGAATTTGTTGAAAAAAATAATTGATTATAATAAATTTTCAAAACAACTTTTTTCTGTTTATGGAAATAATGGATTTTTTCAATTATGATTAAAATAATCAGTTATTATAATGATTATCAAACACATATAGAATCCATTATAATCTGCATAATGGATCATGGGATGATAATCCATTAAAATAATGGTTACCAAACAACCCCATAAAAGCATGTGTTTCAACGGTTTTCAACTTTTGCTTGCAATTGTTAAAACCGATTTTCAACCTTTCTCTGGTAAAGGTTGGTTGTTGTTATTCTTTTGTTTTTTCACAAGGATGACAACATAATGATATTTCAAACTCAATTCTCCCTGGACGAAGACACAACTTATTGGAGAAGTGGATGCGAAATTTGAGGTAACGATCTTGTTAGTTAATTGTTTTCCTGTTTAAGAAAAGCCTGAATTTATTATATATATATTTATTGCTTTTACTTAACAAAATTTCGGTACAATTTATGTTTATTCCATTATGTGTGTATGGATGTAGGTATGATTCAATTGGTTCCGGTTAAGAAAAACTAATGTTATCTTGCTTTATTGTGTGATTGCGGTGCTTTAATGTCTATGTTGTTTCAATTACTTCTGGTTGAGGTGAATAATTATTCAAGTTGATTTATTTGGTTTGTATGAATTATTTATGGCTTAATGAAATAAAAGGTTTACGGGATGAGTTGTTTAGTCCAATTCGATTCCGGATAAGAGAAACTAAATTAATTCTGATTTTAGTTAGACTTATCAAAGTGAGGTTTCGGTTATTCAAGTCTAATCGAATTCCTTAACAAGAAATGCTAGTTAACTAACCTAGCACTTGTCTTGTTTAAAATTAAAAGGTCTAAGTTTATGGATAATTAGAACCTGATGAGAAAAATAGAGTTATCCTTATTTTGGTCTTATCGAATAAGCGATTGTTTTTGTACAATCGGTTTAGCAAAGGAACTAAGGTGCTTAGTTGATTTTTTGTTTGCTAAACTAAAGTGGAAAAATTGTTTTGGACAATTGTTTCCTTGATAACATATCAAAATAAAATTACTTGTAGTTTCGGTTTTGATATTGGTTATCAGAACATGGTGTGTAGAACCCTCGTGCTAACTCTATAGGTTGCAAGTCTATTTTGAGATTTGTAAGATTCTTTTTGTGTTGTCCTTTATTTTTTCGTTTCTTTGTCATTTTGTGACAAAAAGGGGGAGAAATATGTGAAGTAAACAAGTGCTACTGGCATTGATTTTATATTGATTGGTGTCGCTAAGGAAAAGAACATTGGTTAGGCCTGTCAATGGATGCTAACGTAACAGAAATAGGCTCTGCCGCTACCGTTTCCGTTAAAATTTAGCGGATATCCGTTACCGTTCATTTCCGGCGGAAATAAGAAATCCAAAAACGTTACCGTTACGTTGGACTTACCGGATAACGGATATTTTTCCGCTGCCATCCGGTAAGTCACAGGAAAGCCACAAAACAGACTAAAAACACAGAACAAGTACACATAACAGCTTTAAAATCCAACAAAACAGGTTCTAAATCCATGCCACACCAAAAAAAGACATACAGATGTTCATGCCATTTCCACACAAGAAAACAAGTTCATAATCTTCATGTTTTTTTTGCAAACAAGTTCTAAGTCCAGAAGCTTGAACTTGGTTGGATGCAGCAGCAGGTAAATGTGATGCAACTGAAATAGAGAGATTTTGTGAAGACCCAAAGTTGGACCCATTAGCTACTTAGGACCCGGCGGGTAATTACCCGATTGGACCCGAATTTAAAAGGGTCCAAACGGGTAATACCCATTGGGTACCCGCGGGTATCGGGTACCCGTTTATTCATTCTTTTTTTCATGTTTTTAGCAAAATTATAAGTATTTTTTTTAGTTTTAGCTTTGATATTTTACTCATTTAAATTTTTTCTCTTACATTTAATCTTTATTTAGTACATTTATAAGAAATAATAATAATTTTTTATAAAAATTACTTAAATCCAAGCTAAAAAGAGAAATATATTAAGTTTTTGAGATTTTTTAAATAGTTTTCTTTAGACCCAATGGGTACCCGGAACCGACGGGTACCCGGGTATTTAAACGGGTCCGGTTCTGGATCCATAAATTTAGGAACCGGACCCGGAACCGTTAGGAACCGGACCCGACCTTTATAAGTAGGGTCCGGATCTGGGTCTAGTGATACCCGGGAGGACCCGGACCCGTTGACACCCCTAGTTTGAAACTCCTCTTTCGCTTTGGGACATGATTAATTTCACAAATTTGAAATTGTGAACCCTAATTCCAGAAACCCTAAATTGAAAATTGAGTTTTGAAGATTGAAACTAAACTCAAAGGAAATTGAAGAAGAGAACCCTAGTTTCTAATCAGTAATCACACAGGGAAGATGATGATTTCTAAGGCAGAGAAGACGATGCTTGATTCAGCATCCGTAGTTTCTCTCTGAGAACTTCTCTGTTGTGTCGAAGTGAAGAACAGAAGAATGACTGAATGAGATGAGATAAACCAAACAATACATAACGTATAAAAAGGGGAACTTAGGCGCAGGCCCAAAAAAAATGTGCATAACTAGTTATGCAGTACAAATAAAATGTGCATAACCAGTTATGCAGATGCATAAATTGTTATGTGGCACAAAAAAAAAGTGCATAACCAGTTATGCAGATGCATAAGACATTATGCAGTACAGAACAATGTGCATAACTAGTTATGCAGATGCATCAAAGGTTATGCTTATCATAAATCACTGCAGATGCAAAGAAAATGTGCATAACTAGTTATGCAGTACAAAGAAAATGTGCATAACCAGTTATGCAGTATGCACGTTAGCGGATAACGGAACTAAACCTAACGGAAATACACGGTTCCACTACCGTTATGTTAAGAAGGGATTATCCGTTAGCTTATCGGTATCGGATATCCGTTTACCGCTATGTCGGATGGTAGCAGTAACGGATAACGGATTATCGGTATCGGCTAACGGAAAATCGGTATCCATTGACAGGCCTAACATTGGTGCTTGAACTTTTAATCTAAATGAAAGAGTGAAAGCACAGACTAAGGGGGAGTAACATATCATATTAGTGGTATAAAAATGACGTGCATATTGAATATATACCTATCTTTGTTAGGGGGAGTATTATCTTTGTTATTATAATGTCAACAACGGCATTTTTGAGGATTGAATGTATGCAGTTTACTGTGTTGTTGAATTCGGGAATCAAGCGTATGTGTAATGAATTCTTGTAATTTGTTTATCCATATGATGTAAGAGTTTTGTCACTAAAATTTACAAAGGGGGAGATTGTTAGAACATAGCTCGGTTGAACCCACCAAGCATTGGTATGTCAAGTTTGGCAGTCATATTTTAGTGAATCAAAACTCATGTTAAGAGTCGCTTGATTATGTACTAGAGTCAACTTCGTATAGGTTAGCTTGAAAGTATTAGGATATGAGACATTAAAAGTATTGCGGAGACTTGAAGATGTGAAGAAGAAAGGAGCTATAACGACAACTATCATCCTTCCACTTGAGGTTAGTGATATTTCACTTGAACTGTTTCATTCCCTAACGTATCTTTCAAGTCTTGCATATTGAAAACAAAACTGCGAAGCATATTTGAACTCTAGATAGACATAGTATTAAGGAATACAATACGAGGTTTATTTCTTAACCATTAAACTTTGTAATAAGACATCGCCAAAATCATTTGAATGTTTTTGTGATTATGTATGGGTATGAGGTGAGGATTTCATCCTAGGGAACAATGTTTTACATGTGTTCTAAGGAAGTAAGTTCATAAACTTGTTTGTGAACCGAAAAGGAAATTTCCAGGTGTTATTGGTTTTGTTATTCATTGATTATCTTGTGAACAACCAATATGTGTGATCGAGTATAACCGCTCACAACTTGTTTGTGTTCTTGGTAGAACTATTCACAAATTCCTGACTTATGTATTGGTATGACTTTTATTAGTGAAACAGATCTTAAGTAATCACCTGAGATGGTATGATCGGGTTTGTGATTTTATGTCTGACCAAAACTGGGAAAAGGGGAACCGATCCTCGTAAGACGTGCAGTACATCACAAAAGGGAACCGATCCTTGTATGAGGTGCAGCAGGTTTATAGCAGAAAGGAGAACCGATCCTATAGACATGTGCAACACGTTTTTAGGCAAAGGAGAACCGATCCTATGGACATGTGCAACACATTCAAGTTAGATGCCATATATATGTGGGCAACCGATCCTAGTACCTAGTCAACCGAATTTTAGAAAGCTAGTGTGACTATGCACAATACTCACATGGAGGTAGAACCGAAACTTGTTTTGGTAGAACCGTTAAACCCAAGATTTGTGATTGAATGTTATTTGATCAATCGCATAGTTCTTGAAAGTCAGATGAACCAATTCTAAACTTGTTTGGAAGTGTGGCAAATCGGTTTCAAGGTTGTAAGTATGAAAGAGAACTTACAAAGTTAGGATGTCGACATACTTTGAACATGTCTGTGAATGTTTATTATTTAATTATTCAAAGTTATTCCTTAATAGATAAGGGAAGAGAATCCCATGATCGAAACATAAATAACTTAAGAATCTTTTAATTAAGGTTATTAATTTCATTTTTAGAAAAATAAGAATTAGTAATGTGCATTTACTAATTAAATATTTTCTGAGAGATTTGGATCATTATTTTTGGACAGAGCATTTCCAGGAATTATGGAAACCGAATTTTTGCCTTAATGAATATTGAGAATATTTTCGGTTTTGGAAATTCCTTGGTCTCCAAACTTCTTAGTCTATAAATACCGAAGTTGGTATTTATAGCAAACTAATCCTTCGTAACAGCAAACTACCTCTTGTTGTGCTGCTTCTGGTGAAGCCGCCTACTCGGAGAGGAGAGTAACCTAATAATGCGAAATCTATTACGGCCGCTTGGTTTAAATTATTCTTTGGGATTGAGAAGATCTAGTCAGTACCGTTGGTGGGAAACTAGATAATTACGGTTTATATTTTGTTTTCATTGATTTGATTGACTAATGGTGGTTGAACTTTGATTGCACCTAGTTTGTTTATGCTTGAGAATCTCCTCTTCTGATATAAGATTCACTCAAACTAGTTCAGAGTTTCGACATGGATCTTTAGACTGTTGTTAGTTCTAAATACGATCTTGTGATAATCGATTGTTAACAGACTCCGTTCTATGCGTGATTGATCACAAGAGATTCAAGTGATTGTGTGCAGGTGTTTATTGAAGATATAAGAAGATTTGAAGACAAAGAAGATATTGAAGATTTCTGATTTTTGAGTTCATAATCTTTGGTGTGCACAATACAAAGTTGGTGTAATTTTGTGTAGCAGCTTAATCCTGGGAGTATTCAATATGGACTAGGTCCCGGTGTTTTTCTGCATTTGCAGTTTTCCTTGTTAACAAAATCTTGTTGTGTCATTTACTTTTATTTTCCGCATCAAATTGTTTTATAATAATTAATGTAAATCACACAAACGTTAAATCCTATTTACTTGATAAGTGAATATTACTGTGTTTGGTTAAGTACGAACCTTTTTATCAAGTAAACATCTTCTTTGTTGTATTGTCTCGATCTCGTATCCATAGACGATCACACAATGTGTGAACCGATTAGTTGTATTGTATCGACTCAATACATAGACAATCACTTTCGGAGAAAGGACTTATAGGTAGGAATTTTTTTTAACTTGAGGTATATTTGGGTACCCTCGTCTTTTCAACCTTATAAGTATGTGTTTGTAGCGATATGACTCTATGGACAGGAATTCTATCTCCATAAACGTACCATCAGTCTTCGATGGCTCAAACTACTTGTGGTGGAAAATTGATATGCGTGGTTTTCTTCAAGCTCATGATTTTCAAACATGGGTACGTGTTGTTAATGGATATGATCCTCCGGTTAATACAGAAGGCGATGTATCTATACCTAAGGATATATATAGATATAGTCCAGAAGAAATTCTTGCTACAAAGCATAATTCTGACGGCCTAAATGCTATCATACATGCCATTACCCCAGACCTTCAACACCATGTGACTATGTGCACAAAGTATAAGGAAGCCTGGGATATCTTAGAAACAGTATTTGAAGGAAATACCAATGAGAAAGAAGTTAGGCTTCAAAACCTTAGTTCTGATTGGGAAAACCTTCGTATGGCAGATGAAGAAACATTTGATGAGTTTAATCACAAAGTTTCTGAAATTTTTAATGCATCTTTTGCGCTGGGTAAGACTATTCCTGAAAACGATATTGTGATGAAAATTCTCAGATCGTTGCCATCTAGATACGAGTCTAAGAAGCATGCCATCATCGAGGGAAATAACCTTGATAAACTTTCCAGAAATTCCCTAACTGGAAAGTTGAAAATTTTGGATCTTGAACAAAGAGAGAAGCGTCATCAGTTTAGCAATCATATTGCTGAATCTGATCGTAAGTCTCGACGTCCTAAATTGACTGATAAGAGAAATGAGAATTGCTTTAATTCAACTTTGTCACTGTTTATACAACAACTTAAGAAATTTCTTAGACAGAATAAAAGAAAGTTTCAAAAGAAAGCTCAGTTAAACAATAAAAAAGTTCAGAAAAACTATGTTAACAGTACTAGTTTCAAGTGCTATTGAAGTGTTCATGATACTTCTAAATGTCATGATACGGGGATAAGTGAGATGACCAAAGCATGGATGGTTACTCTTGACTACTGTCCTGAGGATGATATCTGTGATGGTTCTCTTAATCTTTTTGCTGATAATCACGTCTGTCCTCCTAACAGTTCTGATTATTCCATGATAAACAATCTTACTTCCTTAGAAACACTTCCACTACAAAAGGAAGTCTTAATTAAAAGGATTGAAAATCTGGAATGCCAACTATCTAATTTAAAATTGGAAATGATCAGTTGCAGTCGTGATTCTTACAAGACATATCGAACCTCTTCGACTATGCCACTTGAAAATTGTCAGCCAAATCCTCCTGATAACTGTAGCACTAAGAAACAGGAAAATCTCTCCTCTGTCAAACATTGTTTGCAGAATAAGAAAAACAAATCTCATATAAAACCCTCAACCTTTGTAAAAGGGATTTCTAAAAGAATGCATGGTTTACGAAATCAACAATCAAGGTATTCAAATCTGTGCTAAAAGAAAGGAAGGATGGCGTTCATAACTCTTCCTTCTTAAAAACAAGACAGAAACAAGGTATAACAAAAACTTCATCCCCTCGTAAGAAGTTACCCAGTCCTGTAGTGGATTGGAACAACTACAGTTTGTAATTCTGTGTTGATGATTTTTTTGTCTACCCTCTTAGAAAAAAATCATAATCTTCAAGAGGGTTGTGATGAAATATTTCTGTTGTTGTTTCAATTTATTTTAGCCAAGAACTGTTTTTGTTTACAAACGGTTTTCTCATTAAGACCTTTTTCTGAGGATAACCAAATTCTGTTAAGGTTTTTGGTCAAAGGTCATTTTGGATATTTATCTTCTATCCTCAGCTCTTTTTAAGATGAAAAATTTCTCCGTGGTATAAATATTTCATCTATATCTTCTATCATCATGTACTCTTCAAGACTTTCAAGCAAATAAAGTGATGTTTGGATTGTTCTCTTTCCATCTAAGAAGATACGGCTTGATTCTTCTGATAATGTGATAAGCCCTAACAATCATGGTTCTTCTCTGGACGGGAACATCTATGTTGCTCATTTTGATAAGCTCATTTTAACCATGAATCTCGTCTTGGAACAAGTTCGTGCCCTGAAAAGTGAACTTGAAGCCCCTTCCAAGAGACTTGAAGAAAAGATGGATAATCTGGAATCTAGAATTGATCTGATTGAAGATGAGTTTGATGAATACAGATAATATGAGAAGAGTATTCAAAGTGAGTGAAATGCTTTATGGGAGTTTTACATCTAGTAAATCTTCTTTTCTTATTTTTTTTAGAAGAATAACTAGAGTTTGGAATAACCATTATTGTGATTACACATGGCTATGTCCAACGTTTTCATCTTCATGTTTTTAGGTTTATTTGTTTAAATTCTAAAATATTGTTTGGAAGATGATTTTTGCAGTATTAATCTTTATGGTTTTATATATTGCAATTTGTTATGGGATATGTGTGTTTGCGTCCGTGAAACCATACCTTGTCAAAAGTTAAGTCTTTCGAATGTCGATATGCATGTATTGATAAAAGAATGAATGAGCTTTTGACATCACAAAAGTTTATATCTTATTATATCATTATGCAAATATTGATGGAATATAGGATGAACTTTTGTTTACAAGGATTATGTCTATTGTATGTCATTGTGCAAATAGTGATGTAAAATAGAATGAATCCTTGTCTCTTCCGCAGTATTGATCTTCCTGATCCATATTTTATGTATATACTGTGAGGCTCCGTAAGTTCACTTATGTTGAGCATGACCAATTAAATTGATCACACTCTTGTGGTAATTTAGTTTTGTATTCCGATTGAATTAATCATGGGCTTTCTTGTGGTTAATTTAATTGAGTATATTTGGATTCAAATTCATATTCGTATGTGATTTGTTATGTTCAAAGAAATCCTTATTTTCTTATGAAATTAAGGTCGCTCTTGTTGTTCTTTCGGGAATGACATTTTATGGGGGAGAGTTCTTAATTGAACTTGTGTTTTATTGCCAAATCTTTGTGGGGAGTGCGGCTGTGGATTAATATTATATGAGTTATCTTGTATCTTTATAAACTCCTTGATGAAAGCATTTAGTTTCGTCTATATGATTGCATCAAAATAAGTTGATATGTGCTTACTTTTGGTCATGAAATGTCTCTATGGAAATTTTCATTAGGATCCCGTTTTCGTACCTTTGTCAATTTTATTGACAAAAAGGGGGAGAATTAATGTGTAGTCCACACTACAAATACATATGGTTTTCGGATCATTATCTAAGGGGGGAGTGGTTTCCATGTGAGATAGAGTATTTACTAAGGGGGAGTGATACATATCACCATAGTATTGTTGTCGAAGTTGTGATACAATTGAACTTTGATGTTGTATAATAATACTATGACATTGTATAACAATGATTGAGAATTCTTGTTTTCTCATTGTTATAGCTACGGATTTTCAACAACGATGATGCTAAACTTACAACATTTGGAATCATTGGAGTACTTAAAGTGACGAATATTTTGAGTAATGTTGAAGATTAGGCATGTGAAAGAAGAGTTACAAAAGTTTATTTATCTATTTTTGTATTCCATATGTATTGATAGTTTTGTCATTAAAATTGACAAAGGGGGAGATTGTTAGAGCACTGCTCGGTCGAACTCGCATGCGTTGCTATCTCAAGAATGTTTGTCAATGTTAGTGATCAAAACTATAAGTCTTGATTACTAGTCTACTATTGCTAAGTCTCGGACTAGGATAAAAAGTGTAGTTGAGATCAAGAACTCCATGACGATCATCATACAAGACGAAGAACTACTCAAGGAACTGCTGGGACTTCATCGACTAAAAGGTATGTGGAGACTTGAACTTATGCATCACTCAAAAGTCTATCTACTCTATCTCCTATATTGAGACAAAAGTCGTTTTGCTATATAGACTTTGATTATACACATTTGCTATTTCGAGCCGAGTTTATCTTGCTTATCTATTTCACGAAATATGTGTTGGTAAGCTTTCGCTTTGGCCAATATCATCTTTACCTTGTGACGAAAGTCATGTCATGTTTCAATCACTTGAAAATGGCTTTGACGAAAAATAGTTTGTGACTAACAACTATATAACGTCCTCTAAGAATGTTTCAATGATTGAAATGAGAGTTTAGATTATATAAACAATGTTGGATATAAGCATTGTGTGGTAACACATACATGTATAAGTCCTTATTCCTTGAACCAAAGTCTGTGTACTTTGCTGCTCAGGAAACCGGAACAGAGTCCGCGAACCCAGTCCGCGTACTTTCGGAGGTTCCCTTCCCGAGAAAATCTGCTGGAGTTTGTGAACTATTTACAAACTCATTCTGGGTATTTAAGTCCGCGTACCTGGTCCGCGTAATTAGGTTAGTTATATTCTAAAAACGATTATTCGTGAACTTATACTTCTATTAAGTAAGGAATGCAAGTTTTCAAACCGTGGCTATAAAGTTCATGAATCGATTCGAGTGAATCAAATCATTTTTGCTTCGATTGTGTCTTGTATACTTCTATAAGATCTAAACAATTGAACAACTCTCTAACTAGTTCATTTGAGTCATTTGAACTAGTTATGGTGAAGAAGAACATGGTTGATATGAAAGTGCTCATATGGATAACCATTTGGTTGACTACTGTCGAACCAACAAATGTACATGTTTGGGTACGGTTGCACAAACCTACAAACGTTCATTTCATTTGTATGTAACAAGCTAAGTTTTCAATCTAATGGTTGAAAGATATTAGCTTGAATTTAATCAGGTTTTCATCTAACGGTGAATATTCAATGCTATGTTACTAAGCTAACATTGATTGCAAACCATGATTTGAAAGACTATATAAGGGAGAACTCTGGCAACTGGGAAACATAATCACCACACCTCCTGTTTGATACTAGTTGTATAAGATAGAGTAGATTCTCCTTTAAACTTAGGTTTCTACCGAGACCCTGTAGGTTAACGACTTGGAGACTTCATTGGGATTGTGAAGTCAGACAGATACTACTTTCTTGTAGTTGTGTGATCTAATCTTGATGTTTCTATCGTATTGAGTACAATCATAACGATTAGCTTGAGATTGATATCTCTGATAGGCAAGATATAAAAGTAATCACAAACATCTTCGTCTCATCGTTTGTGATTCCACAATATCTTCTTTCGCCGCGTCGATTAAGATTATTTTGAGGTGATTGATAATGCTATGCTGTTCTCCGGGAATATAAGTCCGAGTTATCAATTGGTTCCTGTTCACCTTGATTTATCAAAAGACGGAACAAAACGCGTAGGTATTTCTGTGGGAGACAGATTTATCTATTACCATAGACTTTTCTGTGTGATACAGATTTGTTTATTAAAGTCTTCGACTTTGGGTCATAGCAACTCTTAGTTGTGGATGAGATCAGCTAAGGGAATCAAGTACGTAGCATCCTGCTGGGATCAGAGACGTAGGAGCATAACTGTACCTTGGATCAGTGTGAGATTGATTGGGGTTCAACTACAGTCCAGACCGAAGTTAGTTGTAGTAGGCTAGTGTCTGTAGCGGCTTAATACAATGTGTGTTCAATCTGGACTAGGTCCCGGAGTTTTTCTGCATTTTCGGTTTCCTCATTAACAAAACTTCCGGTGTCTGTGTTATTTCTTTTTCGCGTTATATTTTGTTATATAATTGAAATATCACACGTTGTGCGTTTGAATCAATCAATTGGGAAATCCAACCTTTGGTTGTTGATTGATACTGATTGACACTTGAACATTGGTCTTTGGTACCGTTCAAGTGATTTCTTGTATTCAATTAGACTCACAGATTTCTATTTGCTTGAGTAAGTATTGAATCGAGAAAGAGAGATCTAACTCTTTGATATACTTTATTAAGATTGAGTCTAGTTGATTCTATTGAAAGTATATTAGAGTTAGTCCATACAGATTGCTAATCGAAATATTGGGTGTGGTTGTTTGGTAGGCTCTTAAAGATGTAGAAAATAAGAGTAAAAGAAAGCCTACTTGTTAAACCGCAAGTGCACGGTGTCGGTTGTAGTTTGTGCAAGAACGGGTCGAATCCACAGGGACTTGTGTGTGTAGTTGAAGTTTCATAAGCTAAGCAGTGACAGTAAGTGACAGTGGCAGTGAGCCAAAGATGCAAAGATTGACAGTGGCAAAGAATCAAAGGCAATGAGCCTAAGGCAGTGAGAAATAAAGAACCAAGGAAGTAATGGCAGTGAAGCACTAGAACAAAAAAATAAAGAATTAGGGATTGAATCCACCACTAACTTAAGTTAAGTCATCCTAGTTCCATTATGTTCTTGTCCCTGGTGTAGATATCAGTAAGCTTCTAGGCTTGCTGACTATCTAGATGGCAGTGAAGGTTCAAGCCTGCTGCTCATCAAAGGGTTGTTTCAGGAGGATGGTTTAGTATCACTAAGATAATTATCTAATCCTAGTATTAGCTGTCCTCTAACAAAACAAACTAACCGCAGATCAATCACTTAGATGAGTAAGCAATCCTGAAGGATAATTTCAATCTAGCATTCTTAGCACAACAAGACTATATCAAAACTTGAACTGAACTTAACAATGAATTAATGGTTTCATCTAACCCTAGTAGTGACAACTAAAACATGATTAACATTAATAACTGATATTGAAATAAGAGCAAATTCAAACAAAACATGACTGAAAATTTACAAAACAAATGAACCAACAGTTGAGGAACTGGCTAGTCCAGTCCTCTTGGGTGAAGCTCTGGCTAATCCAGGCATGGTTACAACACACACCCACACCTTCTATTTATACCCAGAAATCAAAATTAGGGTTTACAATGTTTTCCCCCAAATTCTCAAAATTAGGGTTAGATATTTACCTAATTTGATGTGACAAATCACTCAAAACGGTCGACCCATTTCTTCTCTGCCTCTTCTGGTCCTTCTATGCCTTCAATTGACGCCTATGCTGCTCTAATTGTTCCCTAGTTCGAGTTATTTTACTCACCCCAAAACCTAGGGTTTCAGTGGTTGTGAGATGGGGAAAATAACTAGGCTAGGGAGATGGGTTTGAGGTAGGGGAGGTGATGGTGGTTGAGACAGCGTCTCTGTGATGGTCGGGGAAGAAGGTGGTTCGTACGGAGTGGCAGGGCATGGTGGTGGTGGCGCAGAGGGTGAGGAGATGGAGTTTCAGAGCTCTGGTCGGGGATAAAATAGTTTTGGGAGAAAGGGAGATTTTGGCTCGACTGGTGTAGAAGATATTTGATGATTCGGTGTTGAGCGGTACATCGGAGTCTGATGCACAGCGAACGAACGACGCTGGATGATCAGTTTTGGATGTAATTGAACGGCACGATGGGATGAAGCTTGAAGCGACCGTTGGATGAAGTGATACAACGAAGCTGACGGCTCCAGATGGAGTTAGGTACTATGGTGTTTGACAGGAGCATCAGATTTTGATGCACAATGATGAGGCGACCGTTGGATGACAAGATGGATCCAATCTGACGGCTCTCATGGAAATGGGTATGGATAATGGAAATGGATTTGGGTAAGGGTTTTGGGCCTTGGGTATGCCAAGCCCATATCTTCTTTAAGAACAATTCTTCCTCTTCAAGCCCACTTATAATTGATCCGGCTCTTGCAAACATCATTCTTCGCTTCCTCCTAGCGGGAGTCTTTGCCGTTTCTTTGCTCTTTTCGCTTCGTGAGTTAACCATGCTCTATTTAGTACCTAAAAATGAAAAATTAATTAAGAAAAGTATTTATTCTTGAAAACAACGAAAACACAGAATATGGGATAAAATATAGAATTAATGCACAAAAGATGAGTTAAATGCCAAGAAAAATATATAGAAATATGCACTTTTTAGCACTCATCAAGTTGTTGTACCCCCGCATTTTCATGAACACGCTCGAAGTTGAGTTTATCCATTTTTGGTGAAGCGTTTTTAGAGACAAAATCTTCCATACTCATATCGCTAAAAACAAAGACTTATTAGGTATTAAATGTGTTTTCCTGCTCTGATACCAATTGAAAAAACGGGGGTCTAACAACCACACCCAATATTTCGTTCGACAATATGAATAAACAAACTCCAATATACTTTCAAGAGAATCAACTAAATAGTCAGACTCAATCTAGAGAAAAGTATATTAAAGAGTTTTATATCTCAATATCTCAATTCAATCTGCAATCAATAATAGAAATTTGGGAGCCCGATTGAATATAAGGGAAATAACTTGAACGGTACCAAAGACCAACGTTCAAGGATTGATCAATTTCAATCAACAACCAAAGGTTGGATTTACAAATTGATCGATTCAACGCACAACCTTTGATATTTCTATTATATAACAAAATATAATGCGGAAAATAAATAACACAGACACCAGAATTTTGTTAACGAGGAAAACCGCAAATGCAGAAAAACCCCGGGACCTAGTCAAGCTTTGAACACCACACTGTATTAAGCCGCTACAGACACTAGCCTATTACCAATGAACTTAATACTGGAATGTAGTTGAGCCCTAATCAATCTCATACTGATCAAGGTACAGTTGCGCTCCTTACGTCTCTGAACCCCAACATGATTCTACGCACTTGATTCCCATAGCCGATCTCACCCACAACCAAGAGTTGCTACGACCCAAAGTCGAATACTTGATAAACAAATTTTTCTCACACATAAAAGTCTATTGGAATAGACAAATCTGTCAACCACAAAAATACCTACGAGTTTTCTGCCGTCTTTTGATAAATCAAGGTGCACAAGTACCAATTGATAAACCATACTTATATTCCCGAAGAACAGCCTAGTATTATCAATCATCTCACAATAATCTTAATCGTATGGTAGCGAAACAAGATATTGTGGAATCACAAACGATGAGACGAAGATGTTTGTGAATGTTTTTAATCTTACCTATTACTAAATCACGATAGTAGAAGTAAGATCTGAACATGCAACTACAGAGAAAATAGTTGGGTCTGGATTCACAATCCCAATGAAGTCTTCAAGTCGTCAACCTACATGGTTTTGTGAAAAACCTAAGGTTAAAGGAGAATTGACTCTAGTCGCAACTAGTATCACAAGGAGGTGTGGGTATTAGGTTTTCCAGTTGCTAGAGTTATCCCTTATATAGTTTTCAAATCAGGGTTTGCAATCTAAGTTACCTTGGTAACAAAGCATTCAATATTCGCCGTTAGATAAAAACCTGATTAGATTCAAGCTAATATCTTCCAACCGTCAGATCGAACTTAGCTTGTTATACACAAATAAAATGCACCCTCATTTATGTTTATGTAACTGTACCTAAACGTGTACACCATGTTGGCTCAACAGTAGTTAAACGAGGTTAGCTATATGAATACTCTCATATCAACCTTATTCATAACTAGTTCAAATGACTCAAATGAAACTAGTTAAAGAGTTGTTCAATTGCTATATTCTCATAGAAGTATACAAGAACACAATTGAAGCAAAATCGGGTTGATTCACTCGAATCAATTCATGAACATTATAGCCACGGTTTGCAAATAATGCATTCCTTATTATATAAATTATTTGTTCATGTCACAACCGATTTTAGAACTTTAACCACTCAAGTATGAAAACGGGTACGCATATTTAAATAGCCGGACCAAGTTTGGTTTTCGCCAGTATGCGAATGGGTACCAATACCTCCAAACCGGGAAGAATTGACATGAACCTTACGCCAGTATGCGTACGGGTACGCACACTTAGGTTCCCGGACTTCTGAAACCAACAGGTACGCATATGGGTATGCATACTATGGTTCCCGGACATGGATCACATATATGCAAGAGTCAATAACATGTTTATAATCCAATCTTGGTTAAGTGTTCTAAACTCTATTTCAATCATTGAAACTTTCTTAGAGGATGACAATAGCCATTTTCACAAACTATTAGCATCAAAGCAATTTTCAAGTTATTGAAATAATCATAACGAATCATTCCAAGTCTACACAAAATGATTGTACCGCACAAACCATGTAAGATGTTACTCGGCGATTTTCACATGATCATCTTTTGACTTTCGTTAAGAATATAAGATGAACTTGGTTGAAGCGAAAGCTTACCAACACATATTTCGATAAATATGTAAGCCAGTTAAACTCAGCTCGAAATCTCAAATGTGCATAAACGAAAACCATATAGTAATAAGACTTATGTCTCAATATAGGAGATATAGTAGAAATAGACTTTCCGAGTGATAAATGAGTTTAGTATCCACATACCTTTTGATGATAAAGTTCCAAAATCTCTCATTAGTAGTTCTTCGTATTGAATTGATGAACGCCGTGAAGTCTAATGCTCAACTACACAATCTATCCTAGTCCTAGACATCAATATAAGTATATTACAAATCAAGACTTATAGTTTTGATCACTAACATTGACAAACAATCTTGAGATAGCAACACTTGCGAGTTCGACCGAGCAGTGCTCTAACAGAGACAAATACTTGGGATCCAAGTTATGAACACTATATAAGGAGGGTTATATGGTGTTAGTTAGACATGAAATTTGGTGAGAGTTAGAGAATACACAATGTAGTTTTATAAGGTTTATAGGGATTGCATCCCACCTCTTTCGGTGGAGTTTTAAGGGAAGAGAGAGACCATTCTATGGTGTTGAGAGATACACCGTTGATGTTTAAAGAGTACATCGTTATGGTTTTATAAAGATATGGAAGACATCTTTTAGTGAAGATAAGATCACCTTGTTAATTGATGGTGGAAGATCATCATTGGTGTTGGAAGAGACATAATTTAGAAGGAGATCATCTCGTTATGGAGATAAGTATTGTCTCGTTTGGTTAGATATTATTCTGTGATTTATGAAGCATTTTGTTCGTAGAGAATCATTTTGGTGTTTGTGAACCACATTCTACTAGTCATAGTTTTTTGATTGATTTTTCAATCATCAAGTGTGTAAT